>NW_012110008.1:155492-167206 GCF_000951045.1 Mandrillus leucophaeus | reverse complement strand
AGTGCTGATTGGTGCATTTACAATCCCTGAGCTAGACACAAAGTGCTGATTGGTGCATTTACAATCCCTGAGCTAGACACAGGGTGCTGATTGGTGTGCTTACAATCCTTTAGCTAGACACAGAATGCTAGACACAAAAGTTCTCCAAGTCCTCACTAGATTAGCTAGATACAGAGTACTGATTAGTGTATTTACAAACTTTGAGCTAGACACAGAGTACTGACTGGTGTATTTACAAACCTTGAGCTAGACAGAGAGTGCTGATTGGTGTATTTACAATCCCTTAGCTAGACATAAAGGTTCTCCAAGTCCCCACTAGGTTAGCTAGATACAGAGTACTGATTGGTGCATTTACAAACCTTGAGCTAGACACAGGGTGCTGATTGGTGTATTTACAATCCCTTAGCTAGACATAAAGGTTCTCCAAGTCCCCACTAGGTTAGCTAGATACAGAGTACTGATTGGTGTATTTACAAACCTTGAGCTAGACACAGGGTGCTGATTGGTGTATTTGCAATCTCTTAGCTAGACATAAAGGTTCTCCAAGTCCCTAGTAGACCCAGGAGCCCAGCTGGCTTCACCTAGTGCATCCCACACTGGGGCTGCAGGTGGAGCTCCCTGCCAGTCCCGTGCCATGCACCCGCACTCCTCAGCCCTTGGGCAGTTGATGGGCCTGGGCGCCGTGGAGCGGGGGCACTTGTCGGGGAGGCTCAGCCCTGCAGGAGCCCACTGCGGGGGAGTTCGGGCATGGGGGACCCAGGGCACCCTCTGCAGCTGCTGGCCTGGGTGCTAAGCCCCTCACTGCCTGGGCCCAGTGGCACTGGCCAGTCACTCCAAGTGCGGGGCTGGCTGAGCCCACACTCACCCGGAACTTGCGCTGGCCCGCCAGCACCGCACCCAGCCCCGGTTCATGCCCGAACCTCTCCCTCCACACCTCCCCTACAAGCAGAGGGAGGCAGCTCTGTCCTCAGCCAGCCCAGAGAGTGGCTCCCACAGTGCTGTGGTGGGCCAAAGGGCTCCTCAAGTGCCGCCAGATTAGACGCCGAGGCCAAGGTGGTGCTGAGAGTGAGGGCTGCCTGCATGTTGTCACCTCTTACTCTGAAAAGCTGAAAATTATAAAAACCAGAGCACCTCTTCTCCTTCAAAGGATCACAGCTCCTTGCCAGCAATGGAACAAAGCTGGATGGAGAATGACTTTGATGAGTAGACAGAAGTAGGCTACAGAAGGTCAGTAATAATAAACTTCTCCGAGCTAAAGGAGCATGTTCTAACCCATTACAAGGAAGCTAAAACCCTTGAAAAAAGGTTAGATGAATGGCTAACTAGAATAAACATTGTAGAGAAAACCTTAAATGACCTGATGGAGCTGAAAACTATGGCATGAGAACTTCACGACGCATGCACAAGCTTCAACAACTGATTCAATCAAATGGAAGAAAGGGTATCAGTGATTGAAGATCAAATTAATGAAATAAAGTGAGAAGACAAGTTTAGAGAAAAAAACACTAAAAAGAAATGAACAAAGCCTCCAAGAAATATGAGACTATGTGAAATGACCACATCTACATTTGATTGGTGTACCTGAAAGTGACGGGGAGAATGGCACCAAGTTGGAAAACATTCTTCAAGATATTATGCAGAAGAACTTCCCCAACCTAGCAAGGCAGGCCAACATTCAAATTCAGGAAATACAGAGAACACCACAGTGAAGATTGTTTTTCTTAACTAAACAAAGAAAACTGCAGAAGAAGAGCTTTGTGACTGGGAGGAAGATACCACAAGGACAATTTTGGTGCAGCTGGTTTTAGCCCTTTAAAAAGCTTAGGAGGAGGGTGATTTGAACATGACTGTAAGCCATGATCTTACTATCCCTGGAAATCTTTGTGTCTGGAGAGCAGAGGAGAGAAAAAGAAAGATAAGGTAAGAAGATAACAAGGGACAAAAGTGAGTAATAAAACAATACAGACAAAATTAGGCTGGGGCACACTTGGTAGGCCATCCAGTTGACCCATTATAAATAGTCAATTCTAGGAGCCAGTCTTCCACTGCTAGCTTCTGCAAATACAGTCTTGTCTTCCATCTGATGTCATGTAAAAATTTCTTTGACCAGGACGCTTACTGAAGATACATTAAGATAGCAACAGCTTGTCTGGAAACATTATGAGAATAGGCTCCTTAGTGAAGATCTTAAGATGACTCACTTTTTGTGTCAGGTGAAGCAGCTGAGGCTAGAAATGGTAATCTGTGCAAAACAGAATCTGTGAGGGACATCAGACCAGCACTGCTGCTTCTGCTATTGCTAGTTATGGGGCAGAAGTTGAAAAAGAGAAATGAGGAATGAGAAGCAACATAAACTGAACGCTCAGATTCATAGACTAATCTCCTTAGTAATTCTTCAGCTATCTCAGACATAATCTCTAAAAAAAGAATGAAACAAACACCCCAAATCTGAATGGAAAAATAATCTGCTAGTGCTCCATTCTCTTGGAAAGTTTACTTGAGGCATTCTGGCTGAAATAATAATTCAATGGGGGAAGGAATAAGTGCAAGTCCCATTTTCTCATAACCAAAAAAGAAAAGTTGTTTACCCACACAA
Source organism: Mandrillus leucophaeus (assembly GCF_000951045.1). Lineage (NCBI taxonomy): Eukaryota > Metazoa > Chordata > Mammalia > Primates > Cercopithecidae > Mandrillus > Mandrillus leucophaeus. The sequence continues at coordinate 164,610 of NW_012110008.1, read as the reverse complement.
AAACTGCAGCACCTCCCCAACTATATTGGAGCAGGCCAGGAGGGAGGTGGTGTTTTCTTGGCAGTTCAGATTTTCAGAAACAAAAATTGTCCTATCTCATGTTCTATACTCACAGCACTCAGTGTTTATTAGTGGTAAGGTATTAATAAAAGCAGCATACTAGAATATAGCTTCCTTAGAGAGGTAGTCAAATTTTTATCAGGCTCTGTGGAAACCATTTAGTTTCACCAACTAATAGCTGAGATACAAATAAGTTTTGGCAAGAATCTAAGAACCAGGAATCTCTTGTTTAGGCCATGATTGCATCTGCTTATAAAGTAATAGTAAAACACAGCTGACTTGTTCATTCACAATGCTCGGATCATGAAATTCAATTATTGGATTCTAAAATTCCAGTAAGAAATACGTTGGCATTTAAGAAATTGGCTAAAAACATATTTTGCAGCTATAACTTTAACGAAAATAATGTTTTCCCAAACAGATAGAATGAATAGCTTGACATAGAAGACACTGGCTGGCAACTTCACTTATAGCTTGTAATATTTAAAGGGAACAGACAAATGGACTGGGAAGGTAGTATGTTAAAACACTACTAGTAATACAAGAGTAGGTTCCCTGAGAAAGATGATAGAGCAAGAAGTAGTGAAAATCTTATGATAGTGTACTCAATTTTAAGAAAAAATCACTTATAACAATAGAGATTTACAAAACAGATAAATTTGAGATAGTCATTTACTTTATAGAAGACAGCTTCACAGAGTGATGTCAACAAAATGACAGACTGGGAATCTTCAGGTTCTCTTTCCCTGACAGAGACACTGAGTTAACAACAACAGTTCATTGGAAACATAAGAATAAACCATGTATCTACATTCTAGCTAGTTTGGGGGCTGCACAAAAGACTATTTTCTGTCTCTCCTAACTCCAGGTGCTGACAGGACCAGTGGCATAATATGGAAGCCACTGAAAACAGAAGATAGCACTGCAGCATATTAGAGCTATAGTTTTGTGAGCAGATGCCAGCAGGAGCAAGAGATAAGAAAAGTTTTGAGAGGTCCTAGGACTTCTGAGTTTATTAGTGAAGATATTCCCTGCACAAGGCTAGTATGTAAAGTCTTGGAAAAGTGGTCGTGTATTTCAAATGCCCAAATCTCAACCAAAAATTACAACAATCAAGGCTTCTGTTGAACCCCTCTAGTGAATTTTTCAGTCCTTGTTATTGTATTCTTCAGCTCCAGAAATTTTTCTGTTTTTTTTATAATTTACCAAAAAAAATTGCTTTCCAATTTACAAAAGATTACAATGCATACAAAGAAACAGGAAAACATGGTACAAAGAACTAAAATTGAACTCCAGAAACCTACCCAAAAGAAATACATATCTATGCACTGCAATAAACAATTTTAAATAACTGTTATAAAGATGCTTGTAAAACCAAAAAAGAACCCAGATATACAACTAAGTAAAACCAGAAAAATAACACATGAACAAAATGAGAATATTAACAAAGGGTTAGAAATTGATTTTTAAGTACCAAACAAATTTCTGGAGCTGAAAAATACAATAATTGGATGGAACAAATCACTAGAGGGATTCAGCAGAAGACTTGGTCAGGCAGAAGACAGAATCTGTGACTTTGAAGGTAGATCATTTGAAATAATTGATTCAAAGGAGGAAAAAGGAAAGAAGGAAAGTAAAGAAACCCTAAGGGATGTATGAAACACTATATGCTTGATCTGTGCAAGCCAATCTATACATTATGGGAATGTCAGAAGGAGAAAATAGAAAAAAAGGGACACAGAGCTTATGTGAAAAAATAACGGTTGAAAAACTTGCCACATCTGAGCAGAAAATGGACAAATTCAAGAAACTCAAAGAAATACAACCAGGATAAACCCAAGATACCCATCCCAAGACACAAGACACAACATAATTAAACTGTCTAAAATCAAAGAAAAATAAATAATTTTGGAAGAAGCAAAAGAAAAGTGACTTATTGCAAGCTAGGAAATTTTAATAAGAATATCAGTGGATTTCTCAGCAGACCTCTTGCATGTCTGAGGGAGTGTGATGATATATTCAAGATGCTGAAAGAAAAAAATTGTTAAGGAAGAATATTGTTTTCAGCAAAACTATACTTCAAATATAAAGATAAAGGAGAAATAAAGACTTTTCCAGATTTAAAAAAAAAGCTGAAGTGTTTTTTGCCTTCCGCAATTGTGACTGTTTCAGTTTCTTCCACTCTCAGTACAGTAGGACTGTTTTTTTTTGTTTTTTTGTTTTTTTTTTAAAAGGTTGATTTTCTTTAATAATAGTTGATTCTTAATAATAAAATTCCCCAAAATATAATGTAACTTAGAAGATACAGTATTAAAGAAATTTTTGATTTTGATGTTTAAATACTTTTGTAAAATTTAAAAACATGAACATTCTTTAATACTACACATAAAATATATTTTAAGTGAAAATAATCATGACAGAAGGAAATAAGACCATTCTTTAGCCACTCATTCTATACTAGAATTCTTTTGAAATGAAATCTATGTTGTCCTAACTTTGAAGACCTGAACTTATTTTACCATTCTTTTTTTTTTTTTAAACACTTTGGAACTGTCCACCAAGGCCTTTAGAAGAAATTCTGTCTAAAGACCTCTTATTTAGGTAACCCCTGAAACAACTGAGAGAAGAAAAAAATAACCACACATATCATTGGGAAATTAGTTTCTGTTTAAGAAAGCCTAAGGCATTCTTGCGAAGATATCCCAAAACAGTGTGTCTGAATCTGCAGCGCCCAGACCAAGCCCCACCTCAGAACCTGACTCCACCATTCTGGCCCTTCTACTTGCAATTTCCAAAAACAAAATGTTCAGGAATTTAATTGTTAAGTTTTCAAATTTTTATTTCAAACAAAAATTGTGAATAGATTTTCCTTAAAGAATAAATTCATTTGATCAAATAAAAAAAAAAAAGCTGAAGGAGTTTATTGCCACTAGACATGCTCTATAAGAAATACCAAAAGGAATCCCTCAAACTGAAACAAAGGGACAGTAGATAGCAACATTAAGCCATACAAAAATATAAGGCTCTCTAGTAATCTAAATGCATGGACTAATACAGTAGCCTGTATTATAGTAATTTTGGTGCATAAAATTTAAAAACATTAAAATAACTGTAAATCTATGTTAATGGGTGTATAATATGTAAAAATGTATTTTGTAACATTAATGATAGACAGTCAGGGATGGAGCTGTAAAGGAGTAGTTTTTTGATGTGATTGAAGGTAACTTGTTTCAATTTAAAATACAATGCCATACCTTTCAGATGCTGTATGTGATTGAAATCGTACCCACAAAAATATCTATAGAATACACACAAAAGGAAATTTAAAAAGAGTCAAAACTTGTTGTTACAAAGAATTAATGAAACACAAACGAAGCCAGTAAGAGAAGAAAGGAAGGACAAAAAGTTATAAAATAGGGGTATCTAATTTTTTGGCTACCTTGGGCTACATTGGAAGAAGAAAAATTGTCTTGGGCCACACATAAAATACACTAACACTAACAATAGCTAATGAGCTTTAAAAAAAAAAAATCACAAAAAACAGCCTCATAATGTTTTTAAAAAGATTACGAATTTGTCTTGGGCCACATCCAAAGCCATCCTGGGCTACATGCAGCCTGCAAGCTGCAGGTTGAACAAGCTTGGTATAAGATACCAAGACATATCTTTCTGTATAAGATACATATCTTCCTGTATAAGATACAGCAAACAATCAACAAAATGACAATAATATCAAGTCTTCCCTTATCAGTAATTACTTTAAATGTAAATGAATTAAACTCTTCAATCAGAAGACATAGATTCGCTGAATGGGTTAAAAAAATAAATAAAAAAAAAAAGATCCAACGACACTCTCTCTACAAGAGATTCACTTTAGACGTATAAATACACATAGGCTGAAACTGAAAGGATGGAAAAAGATATTGTATGCAAATAGTAACCAAAAGAAAGCAGAGGTTGCTATACTAATATCAGACAAAATAAACTTTAAATAAAAAATGTTACAAAAAGTAAAAGGGGGCATTATATATTAATAAAAGGCTTAATTTATGAAGAAAATATTTATAAATATTTATGCACTAAGCCTCAGAACTCCAAAATATGTAATTAAAATTTTGACAGAATTGGGGAAACAAATGTCAACGCTGTAGTTGTAGGAAACTTTCATTTCCTCATTTTCAATAATAGAATAACCAGACTGAAGATCAATAAGAAAATAAAGGACTCAGACAATACTATAGACTAATTGGATCTATCAAACATATACAGACCACTTCACCCAACAATAGGAGAACATATATTTTTCTGAAGTGTACATGGAACATTTTTCAAGATACAACAAGTTAGGCCTTAAAACAAGTCTAACAAATTCTAGAAGATTAAAGTTATACAAAGTATTTTTTCCATTCACAATGGAATAAAACTAGAAATCAACAGCAAAATGAAAAAATGCACAAATATATGTAAATTAAACAACAAATTCTTAAATAATAGGTCAGAGAAGTAGTCACAAGGAAAATTAGAAAATGTCTTGAGACAAATGGAAATGAAAACATAACAAACCAAAACTTATGAGATGCAATGAAAGCAGTGCTAAAAGGAAAATTTATAGATGTAAATTTGTACACTAAAAAAAAAGAAAGACCTTAAATCAACAACCTAACTCAAGAAACTAGAAAAACAAGAACAAACTAAACCCAAAGTTCTAATAAAACTTAGAGCAGAGATAAACTAAATCAGAAATAGAAAAACAACAGAAAGAAATCAACTAAACCAAGAACTGGTTTTTCTGAAGAGATAAGGAGAATTGACAAATCCTTAGCTAGATTAGCTAAGAAAAAAAGAGAAGAGTCAAATAAATCAGAAATAAAAGTGTACATTATAACAAATGTCACAAAAATAAGAAGAATAACAGAATATTGTGAGTAATTTTATGTCAACAAATTGGATAACTAAGGAGAAATGGATGACTTCCTAGAAACACACACTTGTCAAGACTGAATCATGAAGAAACAGAATATCTGAACAGACCAATAATTAGAAAGGAGATTGAATCAAAAATCAAAAACCTCCCAATAAAGAAAAGTATATGATCAGATGGTTTTACTGGAAAATTCTAAGAAATATTAAAGAATTAATGCAAATCCTCTTGAAACTCTTCTAAAAAAATTAAAGAGAAGGGAACACATTCAAATTCATTCTATAAGATCAGCATTACCCTGATACCAAGGCCAGATAAACCACAAGAAAACTACAGACCAATATCTCTGATTAATACTGATGAGAAAAATCCTCAACAAAATACTAGAAAACTGAATTCAACAACACATTAAAAGAATTTTACACCACAACCAAGTGGAATTTATTCATGGAATGCAAGAATGTTTTGACATGTAAAAATCAATCAAATTAATATACCGCATTAACAGAATGAAGACCAAAAGCCACATGATCATTGATATAGTAAAATTATGTGACAGCATTTAATACTCTTTCATAATAAAAGTATTCAACAAACTAGAAATAGAAGAAAAATACCTCAACATAATAGAAGCCTTATATGAAACATCCACAGCTAACATCACATTCATTAGTGGAAAACTGAAAACTTTTTCTTTAAGACTGAAAGCAAGGTATGGATCCTAGCACTTGTCACTTCTATTAATATAGTATTGAAAGTTCTAGTCAGATCAGTCAGGCAAGAAAAAAATAAAAGGTATCCAAATTGGAAAGGAAGAAATAAAATGATTTCTATTCACAGATGACACAATCTTATATGTAGAAAACCTAAACATTCTGCAAAAATAAAAACTGTTAAAACTAATAAATGAATTGAGAAAATTTACTGGGTATAAAATCAACACACAAAATGAGTTGTATTTCTGTATATTAGCAATGAGTAAACCAAAACAAAATTAAGAGAAAAATTCCATTTGTAATGGCATCAAAAAGAAGAAAATACTTTGGAATAAGCCTAACCAAGAAGAGAAAGACATGTAAAAAACTATAAAACATTGCTAAAACTATAAAATATTGCTGAAAAAAAGTTAAAGAAGACACAAATAAATTGAACAATATTCTGTGTTCATGGATCGGAAGGCAATATTGCTAAAATGTCCATATTATCAAAAGTGATGTACAGGTTCAATAGGATCCCTATTATTAATCAAATCCCAGTGGCATTTTATTGCAGAAATAGAAAAATTTATACTAAAATTTGTTTTAGAATCAGAAAAAATCATACTAAAATTTATTTTAGAATCAGAAAAATTCATACTAAAATTTCAAAGGACAGCAAATAAGTAGAACAATTTCAAAAAAAAGAACAGAGTTGTGGAACTCACACTTACCAATTTCGAAACATATAAAGCCACAGTAATCAAAGTGTGATATTAACATAACAACAAATATAAACCAGTGGAATAGAATAGACGACCCAGAAATAAACCCTCATTTATATCATCAAACAATGTTCAACAAGGATGTCAAAACCACTCAATGAGGAAAAACATCACCATTCAACAAATAGTGCTAGAAAAACCAGATATTCACATGCAAAAGAATGGTGCACTGTCTTCTACTATACACAAAAACTAACTCAAAATGAATAAAAAATCAAAATGTAAGACCCCCAGACTCCTAAGTCCCTAGAAGAAAATATATGGAAAAATCTTTATGACATTGGACTTTGCAATGTTTTCTTAGGTATGTAACCTAAAGAACAGGCAGCAAAAGCAAAAATAAACAAATGGCACTACATCAAACTTTAAACCTTTTGTGCATCAAAGGACACAATCAACAGAGTGAAAAGGCAACCTATAGCATGGGAGACAATATTTTCAAATCATATATCTGATGAGGAGTTGATATCCAGAATACGTAAAAATTCTCACAACAACAAAATCAAATAACCCAATTTTTAAAATTGGCAACGGATTTGAATAGACATTCAAATATCTATTTATCTCCAAAGATTATATACAAATGGCCAAGAAGCATTTGAGAAGATGATCAACATCACTAATCACTAGGGAAATGCAAATTAAAATCACAGTGAGATACTAACTCATACCCATTAGGGTGGCTACTATCAGAACAACAGAAAATAACAAGCATTGGTGAGAATGTCGAGAAATTGAAACCCTGTGCACTGTTGGTGGGATTGTAAAATATTCCAACTGCTATGAAAAACAATATGGAGATCCCTCAAAAAATTAAAAGTAGAACTACCATATTATCCAGCAATTCAACTTCTAACCATACATCTAAAAAAATTAAAAGCAGAGTTCTGAAGAGATATTTGCACACCCATGTTCATACAGCATTACCCACAATAGTTGAGAGGCAGAAGAAATGTAAATGTCCATCAAAGGACAAATAGATAAATGAAATGTGGTACATACATACAGTGGAATATTAATCAACCTTAAAAGGAAATTCTGATATACACACTACAACATTGGTAAGTCTTGAGAAAATTATGCTAAGCGAAATAATCCAGTCATAAAAACACAAATACTATATGATACCCCTAGTCAAATTCATGGAAACAGTAGAATAATTGTTACTAGGCTTGGGAGGACAGGGAAAGGAGCAGTTGTTGTTCGATAAGTATGGAGTTTCAGTTTTATAAGATAAAAAAGTTCTGAAGATCTGTTTCACAACAATGTAATTATACTTAACACTACTAAACTGTATACTTAAAAATGGTAAGCTAGTAAATTGTGTTGTTTTTTACCATGAAAAAAAGGACAATTTCATAAAGTTATACTCAGTAGAATTTTAAAAATATTGGATATATATTTTTCTCTTTGTAGATCCTCCATGACTTTTCTCTCAGTATCTACACATTCTAATATTAATAATAGTTCTAATTATTATTCAGAATACAGGTAGTAATTAATAGAGCCAAAATAGATTTGAAGCCAGATCTGTATAACTCCAAATCTGTGCACACTTTACCATATAAATGTAACTTTTTCTTTGCAGCATAGTTTTATTTTGTTTTCCTAACACATGATCTAAAGGAAAAAGGAGAATGTTCATCTGAGATAAACCTCAAAAGATTTGTATTTTTACTTGAGAAGAAAAAGGAAGGAAAGTAATTAATCTTCTGTTCCATAGAAGGCCAGGAAGACATTCTGTGAGGAAGACATAGGTAGAAACATGGAAAGCAGAAAAGACAACTTGGAGGTGGCGGGGAGACAACAGAAGGTAACCAGAAAATGAGAAATTATAGGAACAGTTCTAACTCCTCACAAACAGGCCACAACTCATTATTCTCTGGCTCCCTCAAGAGTCTCACCTTTCTATTACCTCCATCTAGGACACTGTCTCTGCCAGGCTACTGGAGCTGCAACTGTGACTTATTTCTGAAGAAATCCCTATTTCTCTGTCTGGCAGTTGTGGGAAGTCTGGGAGAGTTACTCAGACCTCAGCAGAGAGAGAAAAGTATTCCAAGTATAATGTCTAAATGCATATTCTCAAACACTACCACTCTTAGAAATTAAATTCCATAGTATTAAAAATACTGCCTTATACATTAGATGGCTTACGGGATGTAGAAGATTGCTGTTGATGCCCTGCCTAGGTCCCCTTTACTGAGAGGGGGCACCCACCTACTGTGAGCTGGCTGCAAAAACGACACAGCTCCACTTTCCTCCTAGAACTGCTGTGAGCTGACAGGAATTGCCTTGTATAAAAATGGCTGACCAGCATGGCGAAACTCCGTCTCTACTACAATGCAAAAATTAGCCGGGCATGGTGGTGGGCGCCTGTAATCCCGGATACTTGGGAGGCTGAGGCAGGAGAATCGCTTGAACCCAGGAGGGAGAGATTGCAGTGAGCCAGGATGGGGCCACTGCTGGAAGACAGAGCTAGACTCCGTCAAAGAAAGAAGAAAGGGAGAGATGGAGGGAGGGAAGTGAGAGGAGACAATGTGCTAGCAGCCCTCACTCTCAGCGCCTCCTTGGCCTCGGTGTCCACTCTGGCGGTGCTTCAGGAGCCCTTCCGCCCGCCACGGCACCGTGGGAGCCCCTCTCTGGGCTCGCTGAGGCCA
>NW_012110008.1:153895-154686 GCF_000951045.1 Mandrillus leucophaeus | reverse complement strand
AATACACCAATCAGCACTCTGTGTCTAGCTCAGGGTTTGTGAATACACCAATTGGTACTCTGTATCTAGTTAACCTAGTGGAGACTTGGAGAACTAGCACTCTGACTCTGTGTCTAACTCAGGATTGTAAACGCACCAATCAGCGCTCTGTGTCTAGCTCAGGGTTTGTAAATACACCAGTTGGTACTCTGTATCTAGCTAACTCTGTATCTAGCTAAGTAGCATTCTGTTACTCTGTGTCTAGCCCAAAGATTGTAAACGCACCAATCAGCACTGCCAAAACGGATCAATCAGCTCTCTGTAAAATAGACCAATCAACTCTCTATAAAATGGACCAATCAGTAGGATGTGGGTGGGGCCAGATAAGGGAATAAAAGCAGTCTGCCCAAGCCAGCCAAGGGCAACCCCTTTGGGTCCCCTTGAACAGTGTGGAAGCCTTGTTCTTTCACTCTTTGCAATAAATCTAGATGCTGCTCACTCTTTGGGTCCACGCTGCCTTTATGAGCAGTAGCACTCACGGTGAAGGTCTGCAGCTTCACTCCTGAAGCCAGCGAGACCATGAACCCACCAGGAAGAATGAACAACTCCAACTCCAGACACGCTGCCTTTAAAAGCTGTAACACTCACTGTGAAGGTCTGCAGCTTCACTCCTGACAGCGAGACCACCAATCCACCAGAAGGAAGAAGCTCCAAACACATCCGAACCTCTGAAGCAACCAACTCCGGACACACCATCTTTAAGAACTGTAACACTCACTGTGAGAGTCGGTGGCTTCATTCTTGAAGTCAGC
>NW_012110008.1:122645-153062 GCF_000951045.1 Mandrillus leucophaeus | reverse complement strand
TACAAGTGTAGCTTGTGGTTGATGACTCAATAATTCAGGGCTACAAAAACTCTACCCCTTTGCCTCAATTGGGGACAATACTGTGGTACATTTTATGCTCTAGAGCTTCCCATGTGATGGGTGAAGCCAGACTTCAGCTGAAGCCTATTTTCGTTTGGCTTTCCCCGCTGCCCTGTCCTGCTGTCCCTAGTTTTTCACAGCTTTTTCTCATGTCAGCACTCCCTCAATAAACAACTTGCAAAAAAAAATCTTAGTATCAGGCTCTGTTCTAGGGAACCAAACGTAAGACACAGAGAAAATAGATTTCTAAATCTAATTGCCTGAGTATCTAATTGGTATGTAAGTCTGTTTGTTTGTTTGTTTGTTTGTTTTTGGAGATGGAGTCTTGCTCTGTTGCCCAGGCTGGAGTGCAGTGGTGTGATCTCAGCTCACTGCAAGCTCCGCCTTCTGGGTTCTCCTACCTCAGCCTCCCGAGTAGCTGGGACTACAGGCACCCGCCACCATGCTGGGTTTTGTTTTGTTTGTTTCGTTTTTTTTGTTTTTGTATTTTCAGTAGAGACAGGATTTCACCGTGTTAGCCAGGATTGTCTCAATCTCCTGACCTCGTGATCCGCCCACTTCAACCTCTGAAGTGCTGGGTTTAGTGGCATGAGCCACTGCGCCCAGCCAGTATACAGGTATTTTTATAGAAAACTGCATTTCAAATTCTAACAACCAATCTATAAAAACATTTTTGAAAATAAGCCTGTGTATGCATCTAAAACTAAGAAACATTTTTTTTTTAAGGTTTTACTATGAAGTAGCCCAGATAAACACATATGTAGAGAAATAACTAAAGTTTCCTTCTTCCGGGTAATAGCAGACTAAATAACTCAGAACTATCCTTCTGCTGAAGGCAATAGGAAGTCTGGCAAAGTATTTTTTAATTCTGCTTAAAAGCGTCAGAGAACTAATAAAATAGTAAAGGATTATGATACAAGATCCATGAAAAGATAAGCTTAAGGAGGTGAGCTAGAATTTGGAGGCACTTTTCTCCTGGGAGAAATTCACCAACTCTATCCAGGGGCTCCCAAATTAAGTGCGCTCTTAGTAGCCTCTGGGAGATAAGGGTTCAGATAATTAACTCCAGAGCCTGCTGAAAAGGACAGGATTTATGTGAACATTTTGGGAGTAAGGATGAACCAAAACTAGGCCCTCCTAGAGATGGTAGCTTAGCTACCAATATTTTCTCTCTTTTTTTGTTGACTTTTGTATGAAGTTCAGGGGTACATGTGCAGGTTTGTTATGAAGGTAAAATAGTGTCATGGAGGTTTGTTGTACAGAGTATTTTGTCGCCCAGGTATTAAGCCTAGTACCCCTTAGTTATTTTTCCGATCCTCTCCCTCCTCCCATCCCCCACCCTCAAAAGGGTCCTAGTGTGTGTTGTTCCCCTCTATGTATCCCCGTGTTCTCATCAATTAGCTCCATTTATAAGTGGAAACATGCAGTATTTGGTTTTCTGTTCCTGTGTCAGTTTGCTAAGAATAATGGCCTCCAGCTCCATCCATGTCCTTGCAAAGGAAATGATCTCATTCTTTTTTATGGCTGCATCATATTCCATGGTGTATATGTACAACATTTTCTTTATCAAGTCTGTTGTTGATGGGCATCTAGGTTGATTCCATGTCTTTGCTATTGTGAATAATGCTACAATGAACAAAAATGGGCATATGTCTTAGTAATAGAATGATTTACATTCCTTTGGGTATATACCCAGTAATGCGATGGCTGGGTCAAATGGTATTTCTGTTTTTAGGTCTTTGAGAAATTGCCACACTTTCTCCCCCATGGTTGAACTAATTTACACTCACACCAATAGTGTATAATCATTCGTTTTTCTCCACAACTTGGACAGCATCTGCTTTTTTTTTTTTTTTTTTTTTTTTTTACTTTTTAATTACAGTCATTTGAGATGGTTTCTCATTGTGGTTTTGATTTGCATTTCTCTAATAATCAGTGATGTTGAGCTTTTTTTCATATGATTGTTGGTAGCATGTATGTCTTTTTTTGAGATGTGTCTCTTCATGTCCTTTCCCCACTTTTTAATGGGGTTGTCTGTTTTTTCTCATAAATTTGTTAAGTTCCTTATACATGCTGGATATTAGACTCTCATCAGATGTATGGTTTGCAAATTGTTTCCATTCTATAGGTTTTCTGTTTACTTGCTTGATAGTTTCTTTTGCTATGCAGAAACTCTGTAGTTTAATTGGATTCCATTTGTCAATTTTTTCTTTTATTGCAATTGCTTTGGGGGTCTTTGACATGAAATTCTTGCCTGTTCCTATGTCCTGAATGGTATCCTATGTTGTCTTCCATGGATTTTATAGTTTGGGGTTTTACATATAAGTCTTTTATCCATCTTTAGTTAATTTTTGTGTATGGTGTAAGGAAGGGGTCCAGTTTCAGTCTTCTGCATATGACTAGCCAGTTATCCCAGCACCATTTATTGAATAGGGAATCCTTTCCTCATTTCTCGTTTTTCTTAGGTTTGTCAAAGATCAGACAGTTGTAGGCATGTGGCTTTATTTCTGAGTTCTCTATTCTGTTCCATTAGTCTACGTGTCTATTTTTGTACCAGACAGATTCACAACTGAATTCTACTAGATGTACAAAGAGGAGCTGGTCTCTACCATTTGTATTGAAACTATTCCAAAAAATTGAGTAGAAGGGACTCCTGCCTAACTTGTTCTATGAAGCCAGCATCATCTTGACACCAAAATCTCACAGGTGCAACAAAAAATGAAAACTTCAGGCCAATATCCTTGATGAACATCAATGTAAAAATCCTCAACAAAATACTGGCAAACTGAATCCAGCAGTACATCAAAAAGCTTATCCACCACAAGAAAGTAGGCTTTATCCCTGAGATGCAAAGTTGGGTCAACATACACAAATCAATAAATGTGATTCATCACATAAACAGAACTAAAGACAAAAACCGCATGATTATCTCAATAGATACAGAGAAGGCTTTTGCTAAAATTCAACACCCCTTCATGGTGAAACTCTCAATAAACTAAGTATTGGAGGAACATACCTCAAAATAATAAGAGCCATCTCTATGACAAACCAACAGCCAACATCATACCGAATAAGCAAAAGCTGGAAGCACTTCCCTTGAAAAGCAGCATAAGACAAAGATGCCCTCTCTCACCACTCCCATTCAATGTACCATTGGAAGTCCTGACCAGAACAATCAGGCAAGAGAAAGAAATAAAGGGCATCCAAATAGGAAGAGAGAAAGTCAAACTATTCTTGTTCACAGGCAACATGATCCTGATGATCCTGTATCTAGCAAACCCCATAGTCTCAGCCCAAAAACAACTTAAGCTGATAAGCAACTTCAGCAAAGTCTCAGGATACAAAATCAGTGTGCAAAAATCACTAGCAGTCCTATACACCAACAACAGACAGGCTAAGATCCAAATCAGGAACATAATCCCATTCACAACTGCCACAAAAAGAATAAAATGCCTAGGAATACAGCTAGCTAAAGAGGCGAATTATCTCTATAAGGACAACTACAAAACACTGCTCAGTGAAATCAGACATGACACAAACAAATTGAAAAACATTCCATATTCATGGATAGGGAGAATCAATATCACAAAATGGCCATATTGCCCAAAGCAATTTATAGATTAAATGCTATGCCTATTAAACTACCATTTGGGCTCTTTAGAAAACTAGAAGAAAACTATTTTAAAATTCACATGGAGGCCAGGCGTAGTGGCTCACGCCTGTAATCCCAGCATTTTGGGAGGCTGAGGTGGGTGGATCACAAGGTCAGGAGATCGAGACCACAGTGAAATCCCGTCTCTACTAAAAATACAAAAAATTAGCCAGGCGCGGTGGGGGGCGCCTGTAGTCCCAGCTACTCAGGAGGCTGAGGCAGGAGAATGGCGTGAACCCGGGAGGCAGAGCTTGCAGTGAGCTGAGATCCGGCCAGGGCACTCCAGCCTGGGCGACAGAGCAAGACTCCATCTCAAAAAAATAAATAAATAAAATAAAATAAAATAAAATTCACATGGAACAAAAAAAGATCTTGAATAGTCAAGATAATCCTAAGCAAAAAGAACAAAACTGGAGGCATCATGCTAACTGACTTCAAACTATACTACAGAGTTACAGTAACCAAAACAGCATGGTACTGGTACAATACTTTCAATATTTCAAATTAACCAAATATGATCCTACATTGCTAGTAACCCTAGTCATCTACCAGAAATAAAAGTAAGTCCTTTCTGGAGTAAAATAATTTCATCCTAGGCCTCCAGTTATTTCTATAAGTAATTTACAAATACAAAGTATCTCAGTCAGTTTGGGCTCCATTCTTATGATCTAATAATTATCTCCCAAAGGCCCACCTTTTAATATCATCCATTATGGATTACAGTTTCAACACATGAATTTTGGGAAAAAATATGCAGTTTATAATGCAAGATCTGACATATAATATAGTAATCAGACATAGCAGTAGATAAAATGACATGCACAAATCAGCAGGAACAACAGACAGTAGAGATGAACCCACAAAAACTCCACACAGCGGAGTTAGTAGAGAGGCACTTTAAAATAACAATAGTCATTATGTTCAAGAAAATGACAAAAATTTCAAAAATATATTGGAAATGGAAACATATAATCACAGATTAGAACTCAGTGGATAACATGATGAAAGGGTATAGCAGCGAGTAAACAGTGGTGAGGAGAGAATTACTGAATTGAAGGAGAGATCAGAAGAAAAAATCCGTAATGAAACCACAAACAAAAGGGTGGAAAACCTAGAAGAGAAGGTAGAAGACACAGAGGATAGAATAAGAATCTAATAAGTAACAAGACATAGAGTCTCAGAGAGACAGCAAAGAGAGAAAATGGTCAAAAGCAATATATAAAGAGATAATGACTAAAAATATCTCAATTTGAATAAAACCACAGATTCTAAAATCTCTTACAAAAACCCAGAGAGTTAATTAATCAATTTCAGCTTTCTAAGCATAAATTTTTTTAAATTTAAGCATATTTTTAGAAGTATTATCTATAGAACAGAAATAATAGTCATACCACCAGGATTACTGTAAGATCATATACGGTAACACATTTGGACACTATATAGAAATTAATTGTGATTTCAGGTGTTTTGTGTTTTATTTTAGTACAATTCTAAATTAATTAATTTACTAAGGATTAAACATCCTGTAGAAGTCTTGACACAATAATAAGTCTTAAAACGGTTAGGTAAAAATACTCCACGAAATTAGTGGGTTTAACTCATTTAATAAACACTCATTGCAATATATTAGTTATAATTTATTAATTGTTCTCCCCCTTAGCCTTTATAGTCTTTGTCTGTGATATTTATCAGTCTTAAGAAGCTGTTGGAATACTCTGGAATTACTGGAGCCAAGTAGGATTTTTCTGGCATCAAGGAAGGAACGTGGAAGAAAATCAGCAGACTAAATGTACAACCAAAATTCAATAGTCCCTAAATGATTGTGGTATGGGATCAATATTCATTTATACGCATGTGAAGACAAATATCATGAAAGTTCCAGTATTTATATGATGCCCAAATAAGTCTTTTTTAACAAAAAAAAAACCATATCCGATTTTCTAAAACTGCCATTAGATAATTATAGAAAGTTATAGTGCCAGAAAGTTAGGAAAGCAGAAAACTTGAAACTAGCTCATAAACATTTCAAGAACCTAATGAGGGTTATTTTCACCTACAGATATTGATCAAACTCCAGAAGAGGACAGAGTAGACAGCCAAATTTACTATCCTCACATGACCTTTCTTGGTTGTTTATCATTTTTTGTCCTCTGCTGAATTTCAAATCAAGTGTCTCATGTTAAAGCAGGAGAAAATTTTACTAAGTGAATTAAAGGAACTGGCTTCCAGAGCCAAGTGAGCAAGGAAGCACCAAAATGATTTTCCCCCCGACACATTTACTTTCAAAATTTTAACTGTAGGTAGTTGGAATTAGGGATTCTTCAACCCATACTCCACTATCATAGTAGCTTCCACTCAGTACAATACTAGATGATTTTCTTTTCACATTAAATTTCATTACAATGTTTTCAGCAGGAGCCAAGTTCCCAAGAATGAAACACAATTATAGGTATAAGTTGTAACCATAGAAAATTAACAGTAGATTTAAAATTGTGTCAATAAATGTTGAGTTAATTTGCTTACTAAATATGTATTCAGTGATCACTTACAGAAAGACAAGCACAGAGGGAGAAAGATGAAAAGATACAAATCTAACTTGAAGGAGGTTATACTTTAGAGGTGGACATTTATGCAATCCACAATTACAGAATTGTTCCATAACTGCTGAGATGCACAACATTTATATAAGATATTCTGGAACTAGATGCAGTTGCTTCTAAGTATTGTTAGGAAAATTGGGGAAAACTTCAGAGAGGTGCATCAAAGAGCTAGGAGAGAAAGAAGCATCAAAAGGACCAGGCATTCTAGTCTACAAGAATAACTTGTGCGATTGACTTACAACACGCAAAAAAAAAAAAAAGTGGATACTAGAAATTACAATATTCATGTTGCTGAAGCATGAAAAAAAAGGAAAAGTAGAAAATTAGGTTATTTAGATTGGTATGGACCAGATAATAAAATAATCAAGATTTCATTCAATAGGCTGATTGTTTTCAAAAGAACCCAGTGGATTTTGAAGCACCCCTGCAGAATCCAAAGAGAGACAAACAGATGAAGGTCCAGGCCATTTCTCTTCTAGTAGACGATATCATTTTATCCATTTTATATTTTGGGGATTCAAGCTATATTTCATTGAAAATCACTTTTATAAGCAATGAGAGCTACCAGGGAATGCTAGCGAGGTTTTCCCAAGAGCTGAATTCATCAGAATATATTTCACAGCATTAGTTTCAAACCTTTTCCATATATTTCCATTTCCAAAGCCATATTGTCCATTTCTAAAAGATAAGGAGATATGAAAGTAAAACAGAGGTAGACATACAAAAGATGACTGAGGGCATCAATTGGGTTCTAATAAACAGTATTTTTGCTGTTTTGGATCATCTTTAAGCAGATGACAACATACTATATATAGCATGCATAATCCTGTTCCTCTTGAAGTTACCAGGTCTTGTTTGACAGTCTCAGATCTGCCTTTTAATGAATAATATTGTTACATCTTATATATACTTATTGTTACATCTTCTTAAATATACTTCAACATATAGGAAAAATAAATAAATTACTGGTAGCAGAGCTCCTCACCTTAGGAAATATGAATCCATAATTCTGAATTCTAACATTACACAAAACTGATTTGTGTGACCTTTAATGAAAACTGAATTCTTGTTTACATAATGGAGAATTCGTTATGTAGGGGTAGTCCAGGCATTTATCATTAAACAGAGCCAAAAAGGAGAGAAATAGCAAATGCTTATCTTCAGATATCTCACCATAAAATCTCTATTTGGTAAAATCTAGTTGGTATGAAAAGGACTCTTTAAACCTTCCAAACTAATTAGAGCATTTTCAAAAATGTTTTCTTATAAAATATGGCTCCCAAAATAGTTCATACTAGTTATTTTGAGAAGGTGCGATTTTTAAAAAATCTGCATGTAAACCTCAAAATTCATTCTGCTATTATTGATGAAAACATGGAAACAAGAATAATTGCACCATATGGAAGACTGTCTAGACAAGAATGTTATGGGTTATGACTGAAATAATTTATTATTTGCTGAGAGCCAACAGTATGCTTAGCATTAAGCAACACATCAAGAGAATAGGACTGTAGCCATTGAACTCACAACTTAAGCCAGACACACAAACAACCAAATCATAAATCATAACAGCTAAGAAAATTGTGTGAATTTCACAGGCATGAATTTGGGTGTTGATTTACTTTCTTAGCAATAAAAAATTAAGAGATGCCAGAAATAATCATCATAAAGACTGTCAATGCATGTTATTAATCTAGTCCCAGAATTAGCTACCTGACTGAATTTTAAAAAGCAGATTTGTGACATTTAACAATCACGAGAATGAGTATTTTTTGCAGCAACGTTTATAGAATATTTTATTGCATGCTGATCTTATGAAAAGCAAATTACGCTTAATGTTCGTACCTTCTTTGTGTGCATGTGTTTACTCTCATCCATTTTTCATTCTTTCTTGCCTTCATGATCACTGGTCTTTTAATAAATAAAAAGAGTAAGCCGGTTAGATTAATTTTCTGTTTTTTATCTAAGGGCACATTTTTATATGCAATCATATGGGTATAAATGTCACCCAAGCTCAAGAAACCTCAAATATTGTTATTGTTGTCACCCTTCCAAAGAGTGTTAAAAGTATTAAACAATAGTCAGCTTTGAGATTAAAAACCTATGCTAGGGTTTAATTCATAAATATTCTGTGTTATCCTACTGTGAAAATTAGGTGGTTTTAGGTGGTTGTTTTTAGGCTTTGACTAACATAACATCTCCAGACCTTTGTTCCTTTACCTAAAACATGGGTAATACACAGAATTTTGTAAGAATTAAATATGGGAAATCTATAAAACAGGTGGCCTTAGTAAAAATAACAGTGAGCAAGTATCTATTATTTAAATAACAATATAATGATGTTTCTGCATGTATGAGTTTATCTTGCTAGAAAAATATAATAAAACCAGAGCTTAAAAAACCAGAATTATCTACAGTAAAACTCCAAGGAAAGGACAGTATTTGCTTTGTTTATGTTTTTGGAGAAATAAAACGTTAAGAATTAGGGGAGAAATCTCCAAGAGACATAATTCTTTCATTTAAGAGCAATTCTATATAAAGTTCATAGCTGTTTAACAGGAGTGGATGCAAGTTGAAGGTTAGTGCTTTGAAAGTGAGTTGTTGAAACCCATGAGTGTGAAGTCATGTTTACCTAGATAACGTTAGGATGTCCAACAAACAAGATCCATGTATGTGTCCAGAGAATGTAATACAGATACCTATATATAGTTAGAATAAGATCTTAGCAAGATCACATTCTATAAAAGGTGCTGCTTAGCTGGTTTGATACCTTAGTATCAAAACTAAGGTCAAAATAGGGTACACATCATCCAGACACACAGAATAATCCCTGCCCAGGCTGTTTAATACTGGAGTTAATGTAGATTACAAGGGGATTTGTCTAGATTCTATTTATTTCATTCCACAAATACTTCTTGGAAACTTATTATGTGCCAGGGATTCATAGACACTGGGAATACAAAAGAAACAGAGTAGGTAAAACAATAAAAACAAATAAGACAAACAAAAACTTTTATTATGCTTACCTTCTATTCAGGGAACACAGAAAATAAACACGCAAGTGAGTAAGTCTCCTAATATACTCAAAGGTGGTGTGTGAGGTATGGAATACAAAGTAGGAAAGGGGGAGAGAATGAGCTGGATAAATGAAGGATGCAATCTTAAGATCTAGACCAGAAAAGACCTCACTATGAATATCATATTGAAATCAGATATTTCAAGAAGCAAAATCTTAAACTAGCAATCCATGCATATGTCCATGGAACAAACATGCCAAGAAGAGGGAAGAGCAAGTTCAAGTTTCCTAGAACAGTGCCTGGCATAGAGCAAGTATCTCTAATATTTCTTCAATGAAAAGGAAATTTGTGTTGGGCTAAGCAAGGTGAGTTTCAGGGAATGACAAGAGGAGGAGAGTCATTCTTTTCTTCTTTTGATGATGGGACACTCAACAAACAACAGAGGAGCAGATGCATCTGCCAGAGAGGTGATCTGGTTCTGCAACACCAGACGCCACCATGACCACTCAAGGCCACTGTGGCATTTACTTGGAATGGGGCATCTAATCCCTTGGTCCTGTCCTGCCCATTCAACATAACTTTGACGTTGTTCTCTTCAGTTACTAAATCCTTGGCTCAGCAATGAACTCCCCACTCCCAGTAACTCTAAGAGGCAGCTCCTGAGCTCTCTCCCAGCCCATGGGCTCTAACGCAGTGCATTCCTGCCAGGAACTTCATTTCAGCCTCAGGTGCGGGTGCAGGTACCACAACTTACATCTCTTTACATGATCAGCTTTACAGAGTCCACAGTAATGGCACTGCCAGTTTAAAATGGCAATTGGTACAAATCAGTTAGTCTACACTGGACAAATGTAAGGACAAATATAGCACTTATTTTTATTATTTTTCATATTATCAAGCAATAGTCATAAAGCAGTCAATTAAGTTAATTGAATTGGAATAAGGAGAAAATTGTTAGTAATTACCTAGAAACTCACCTTCTGTATTTTACAAGGAAGAGAATGCAATTCAGAGAAAGTCTCAACAGTTTATGGCATGCATGTTACAAACGTGTATGTCTTCTACGTACATTTCATGAGTTATAGTTCATTTACATTGGCTCACATAAACACTCAAGTCTCTAAATTGAGTAGTGTGAACAGTGCCCAGGTTAAAAGTAGACTGGAAAGAATTTGCTAATATATACAACTACAATAATTTGAGAGGCTGTAACGAGCTGTGGGTTAGCCCGTCATTTATTCCTGCATGTCACCATGATCCTTTCCTGTAGCCATTCTGCAGACATCCATTCCTTCCCTTCCCTGGGACAGATCTCAGCGAAGAAAACTGTAAGTCTCTAATTTATTGAACATTCACTCTATGCTAGGCCCTGAAGGAAGGGGGCCACGTACAGTGTCTCTTTTAAAATCACCAATAACGTAGGAAAGAAGGTAATCTTATTATCCCTGTTTTATGAAAATTAAAGCTCAGATATGTCAAATAATTTCTTCAGAGTTACATAGCTTAAGTTCCCAAAGCAGGATTAAACTGTGGGGCTTAAACTGTAGGATACAGAATTAAACTGTAGGATATGAGAACTTGAGATTTTTGTTATATTCTCCACATTCCCAAGTATTAATCCTGGTAGGAGAGCAGGATCAGGCAGGGGCTAGTAAGGTCCACTTGGCAATGTTAAACAGCTTCCCAAGGGGCCCCCTGAGGCAAACACTCTTCTCTGTCTCCCTTCCCTCTTGGGGGAAAAAAAAAAAGCGCCTGATTTTATTTGAGATAGGAATGTACCTAGCTAAATACTTTTCTTATCATCCCTTCCAGTTACAGCTGACTATGTGACACATGACTAATAATATTTAAATAAGAGGCTGGAAGAAAATCTGGGAAAGGCTATGTTTACTTAATAAATGAGGACAAGTTGGACCAGAATATTCCCTCCTTTATTCCTTTCTCAAATGTAGACAAGAAGCTGGTAGAACTGCAGGTGCCATCTTAAAGCCTTAAGGAAAATCACAGAGATCTTGACAGTGAATTTGAACTGCTGAACCCACAGCAGACTGCCTACCCTCAGACATTTTATTACAAAAAGAAAATATATGCATACCTTGGAGATATCACATGTTCCCTTCCAAACCACTGCAATAGACTGAGTATTGCAATACAGCCAGTTACACATTTTTTGGATGCCTAGTACCTACAAAAGTTACATTTACACTACACTGTAGTCTACTAAGTGTGCAATAGTATTATATCTAAATAAACAGTGTATATACCTTAATTTTAAATACTTTATTGCTAATGATCATCTAAGCTTCCAGCAAGTCATAATCTTTTTGCTTGCTGAGGGTCTTACCTTGATGTTAATAGCTGCTGACTGATCAAGGTGGTGGTTGCTGAAGGTTGGGGTGGCTGTGGCAATTTCACAAAATAAGACAGCAATGAAGTTTGCCATATTGATTGATTCTTCCTTTCATGAAAGATTTCCCTATAGCATGGGGTACTGTTTGATTTAATAGCAACAGGGTCTCACTATGTTGCCCAGGCTAATCTCCAATGCCTGGCCTCAAGGGATCTTCCTGCCCCAGACTCCCAAAGTGCTTGGATTAGACATGAATCACTGAAACCAGCCTAGAACTTCTTTCAAAATTAGAGGCAATCCTCTCAAACCCCGCCACTGCTTTGTCAACTCGGTTTATTTAATCTTCTAAATCCTTTGTTGTCATTTCAACAATGTTCATGTTGTCTTCATCAAGAGTAGATGTTATCTCAAGAAACCACTTTCTTTGCTCATCCATTTGAAACAACTCCTCGTCTATCCAAGTTTTATCATGAGATTGTAGTAATTTCATCACATCTTCAGGCTCCACTGTTAATTCTAGTTATTTGTCTATTTCCACCTAAGCCACCTACAGTGACTTCCTCCACTGAAGTCTTGAACCTCTCAAAGTCATCCATTAGAGTTGGAATCAACTTCTTCCAAACTCAGATTAATGTTGATATTTTGACTTATTCCCATGAAGCATGAATGTTTTTAATGACATCTAGAATGGTGAATATTTTTCAGAAGATTTTCCCTTTACTTTGCCCAACTCCATCAGAGAAATCACTATTTATGGCAGTGATAACCTTACAAAGTGCATTTCTTAAGTAATACAACCAGAAACCAGCAAGCCAGAATGATTCCTGGATCCATGGACTTCAGAATGGATGTTGTATTAGCAGGAATGAAAACAACATTCATCTCTTTGTACATCTTCATCAGAGTTCTTGGGTGATCAGGTGTGGTGTCAATGAGCACCCACCACCACACCTGGCTAATTTTTGTATTTTTAGTAGAGACGAGGTTTCACCATGTTGGCCAGGCTGGTCTCAAACTCCTGACCTCAGGTCATCCACCCGCCTCAGCCTCCCAAAGTGCTAGATTACAGGCGTCAGCCACTGCGCCAAGCCCATTTAGCATAATTCTTAAAGAATTTTCAGAACAGCCAATCAGCATTGACTTGAAATTAAAGTCATCAGCTGCACTAGCCCCTAACAAGAGTCACTGTCTTTTATGGGTGCAGTTCGTGACACTTCAAGACAATTACAATACTGACATCAAATATCACTGATCACAGACCACCATAACAAATATACTAATAATGAAAAAGTTTGAAATGTTGTGAGAATTGCCACAGTGTGGCCCAGAGACAAAGAGAGCACCTGCTTTCAGGAAAATGGCACCAGTTGACTTGCTTGATGCAGGGTTGTCACAAACTTCAATTTGAAAACAAAAATAATATCTATGAAGCTCAATAAAGCAGAGTGCAATAAAATGGGATTTGCCTAGAAGTCTTTACTTATTTAAGCTATTTTTGACAGATATTCTCTTACCTGTAGACAGTCTTACTAGTAGCTGACACAGGCTCTTAGAACTCACCTTATCTTGGGGTCCATGCTCCTCCATCTGTTCAACCCTTACATCCCAAACACTCGCCATCAACCAAAGACTTAAATATTGCACAAAATAAAGAACTAATGTTGAGCTTGGCACTCTGATGCCAGCTGTTTCCATACTCCACCAAAAATGCAATGTTTTCCCTTCTGCCCTTTGTTCACTTTCTTTTATATATGTGTTTGTTTCTTCCACTAATTTTTTTATGTTTTCCAGGACAAGACAGTACGCTAGCATATGCTAGGAATGTTTAAATACTTCCGAAATAAAATGCAATAAATCCAAGAGTAACCTGAACACTGAGAGACATTTTTGGTAGCTTTTGCTAGCTAATTAATGTTCGATACTTGCTTTCAAGATATTTTTCTAAATGGTAAAATACACATAAGAGTTATATCAAATATTAGTACCATCAAGTGTCAGACTAATATTAAAAATCATGTAATGATCTCTAGGTTATCACTATCTTACCTTGATTCTCATATAACTAATTAAATCAAGGAATATGTTATGATTTGGTTTTATGTAAGTCCTAATCAAAAAAGGGCCATGTCTTCATTTAAGTAATTGGTATTATTAAATATGTGCTTAAGTACTATGAAACAGATTCCAGAGGAGAAAGATCTTAACCAATGTATTAAAAATCTCTGTTGTCAGTACTTTTGTCCCTACTTCAAGGCAAGACTGATGTATCGAAGACTAAAATATCAGAAGAAATTGTACATCTTTCAAGGGATCTTCTGCTAAGTTTTATGACACCAAAATTCTAACTCAGCCCCAAGTCTGCTGAGAATGGGTTTTCATAGACACATGCTTAAGTTTCTGTATGACCAGAGGAATAAATCCGCTATCTCTAATTTGAAAATATTTCCAGAATCTGACATTCTCTCACTACTGACCGAGTCCAAGCCACCAGCATCTATCTTTTTCAACACTTGTGGCTTCTATTATTGGCTCCCTACAGTTCTACTCTCAACCCAGAAGCCAGTGTGATCCTTTTAAAACATGATTGAGATCATGCCACTCAACTGCTCAAAAACTTACAATTGCTCTCATCTCATTTAGAATCTTCTTTACAATGGCCCTAAAGGCCCTCCACAATCTGTGCACTCACAACTCCCATAACCTCATCTCTTTCTACTCTTTTGCTGGCTTGTTTTGCTTCAGCCACTTTGACCTTCTTGTTGGTGTTTGATTAAGATAAGCTCAGTCCCACATTTGGGCCTTTACTCTATTTCCTCTACTCAGACTCCACGGCTGACTCCCTTACCTTCTTCCAATCTTTGCTCAAAGCTCGTTTCTACCCTATTTGAAATTGCAATCCCACCACTTTCAATTATACCTACATCTACCCCTGTAATGGTCCTATATCCCCTTAACAGATTCTGTGGGGTTTTTTCCCCAAAATACGTATCACCTAGCAATACACAATATTTACTTATCATTTTTCTTTGTTTGCTTGCTTCTATTTTGTCTCCCAATGTTATAATAAAAGCTGTATGAGGGCAAAGATTCATTAGTCTTTTTAACTGTTTTATAAGCACTTAGAATAGTGTGTGGTACATACTAAGAGCTCAATAAATATTTTTGGAATGGAAAAGAAAGGGCCATGTCCTGATGAAACATTTTCAAAATGGCCAGGGTAGAGGATAAAATTCAGTCTTGTGAAAAGATACATTCTTTCTCAAAGTTACTGGAGTTTTCTGAAACCATTCATCCGCACCTGCTCTTGTGACATCAATAGAGGAATGAAATCACCTGATAATTAAAGTGGTCATCAGAGATGTGTTGTATTGTAACTTACAGCCATGGTTCTCAAAGTGTGGTACCCAGACTTGCAACATCAGTGTCATCTGAGAACTTAACAATAAAATTCTCAGCCCCTGGAAATCCGTTTTAACAAATCCTGCAGGTGACTGTGATAATGCTAACATTTGAGAACCACTAAACTTTCCAAAGTAAACATATTTCCTAAAGTGCTTTTTACTAGACTAACAATGATAGAAGGAAATAATGGAAGTTTCTGGAGAAAATCTGGAAGGAGAGAGAAGAAAGGAAGAGGACTAGGGGAGAGGAAGGAGAAGCACGATGGCTGCTTGATGAGGAACACGTTGTTATGATTAATTCCTAACATAACCTTTACAAAATTTTCTATAAATCTATAAAAGACATGACAAATTTCTTATAAACAGCTTTTAAAGAAATATATGTGATTGAATGTTTTGTGTGTAGAAATTTCCTTAACTGAACACTTTTGTCAACTTCACTCCTTCCTCTCAGGTTTTGATGTAACATCCTGATATTGTTTTTTCTCCCTGTATACCCGTCAGATTCGATGTTCTTTCTGGAAGTGGATTTCCTGTTATCTTTAGGGAATCTTTGCCGGAAAATACTCTTTTGAAAGCAGTTACTGAAATCCTTCTTCAAAACTTTTGTCATTTATTTGGAAGTTTAACCTTCCACTTACATAAAATTTTCACTCTTGCATGTGCTTGTGACTCTTGCCACGTAACGTGTGAGCTCCTTTGTTCCAGGGACTTGGTACTATTAATCGTTGTCCTCTCAATGACAAGTGATAGAACCTGACAAATAATAAATACTCACTATATGTTTGATAAATCAACAGTGTTATCAAGAGATATTCATCTTTTCAAGACCTCGTTTCTCCACCTCAACTCTTCTACTGGATATCTTCTCTCTGTTCCCCCTTCTTGGCCCCAGTCCACCTCCTTGTACTCTGACTTCTTCTTAGGTTTGGCCAATGGAGAGTTATTATAGGAGACCGGAGAGAGACAGAAGAGTGAGTTCAAAGTGTACATTCCCCTGCTGCCTCCCTCCCTGTGTGGTCACCTTG
This sequence comes from Mandrillus leucophaeus, assembly GCF_000951045.1. Classification (NCBI taxonomy): domain Eukaryota; kingdom Metazoa; phylum Chordata; class Mammalia; order Primates; family Cercopithecidae; genus Mandrillus; species Mandrillus leucophaeus. The sequence continues at coordinate 136,954 of NW_012110008.1, read as the reverse complement.
AATTGACTGTGTCCCTTGACTTAAGGTCACTAATTCTTTCAAGGTGGCTGTGCACAGGCAGGTCTTCTTCTCCACTCTAGTAACCAATTCTTCCTCTTGTTCTTTTGGGAGAAAGGATGGTAACAGCTCTGCTGACACTAGCCACATGACTGCACCATCCTTTGTGGTTCCTATACACCCCACCCATACCCATATAAATAGATCCATTATTAAATCATCTTGAAATTATCCTAATCTAAATGTGTCATGTGTTTACTGTGAGAACACTAACTTTTATAACTGCCGGATTTTAAAAGTATAAGTAAAACTTCACATATTTTAAAATATTCATCAACAACTGAGTTCTCAATACATGTGATTTTACATAAATATGCTTTTTTAATATTCAGCAAGTCTAATATCTTACATTTGGGAATTTTAAAACTCACCCCCTCGGTACTCTACTGTGGAGGCAGTGCAGAAGGACTCTGAGTCAATCTGTTTCTGTCTGTAAAATGCTCTGTTAGAGGCAGGATTCCTGCAAATAAATTCACATATGCAAAGGACTTCAGATAAGGCACAAGTACACATCTAAAACACATACCATTTGGTTTTTTGTTTGTTTGTTTGTTTGTTTGAGATGGAGTCTCCCTCTGTTGTCCAGGCCGGAGTGCAGTGGTGCGATCTTGGCTCACTGCAACCTCTGCCTCCTGGGTTTAAACGGTTCTCCTGTCTCAGCCTCCCAAACAACTGGGACTACAGGCATGTGCCACCACGCCTGGCTACTTTTTGTATTTTTAGTTGAAATGGAATTTCGCCATGTCAGTCAGGCTGTTCTTGAACTCCTGACCTCAGGTGATCCACCCGCCTCGCCTCCCAAAGTGCTGGGATTACAGGTGTGAGTCACCGCGCCCAGCCTCCATTTGCTTTTTGCAAGCATAACAAAAATCTTCCTGTGGGTATAATATCCTTGATTTGTTACTTATGCTTTTTGATCTGTTAGGTTGTTTATGTTTTAAACCATTTTTTTTTCAGCAACAAAACCACGTGTGGACCTTGAAAAATATACTTTGAAGTCTATATTTTTTTAAAAAAAAAAACCCTTCCAATGGTGCCAATTAGAAGCCAGGGTGAAGCGCAGTGTGTATCCTAGTGGCATAGGGTTAACATTAAGTATTTTTACCTGTTTAATTTTTGTGTTTAATCTATTATGCAGCACACAATAGATTAGAAAATGTTTCCACCATTAGATGAGCAGGAATATAGAGGGAAAACTCATCTGCAGTGAAGAAGACCTCAGTTTTCCATCTTCAGTATAGCTTTTTGAAAAAGAAATGGGATGAGCAGATTATATGTCAAATAAAGTGAGCAAACTGATTCAGCAAGGTGCCTGTGCTCTTCTAGCCATGGTGAGTCCTACAAGGCCTGTATTTAGTGATGAGGAATAAGCACTTGTTGAGTGACTATTAAGTTCTAGGCATTTTATCCACATTATTTCATTCAGTCTTTATAGTTAACTCCAAAAAGAATAACATCTCAGAAAGTTAAGGTAACTTGCCAAATATCACTCCATTAATACGTAAATTAAAAATGATACGACTTGGAATACTGCAAAAAAATAAATAGATGTAAGTTCTTCATTCTTTAAACAAGCTAACATTTAACTTAAATTTTTCCTTCCTTCGTGACTTTTTCATACAAGATTTTTAAAAGGTTTATACTCTGTAATTAAAGTGAAGACCATCTGGCTGAGTTTGTCTTCTTTCAAAGCCATGTTAGAAACTCCTACTAACTCTTCATTAGATTTAGAGGAAATTAAGCCCTGCCTGCTCTTCATCTTTTATACACTCAGCAGAACAAGACCTTCACAAGCAAGCCTTACCCCTTTCTGATGATGGCAGTGCATTAATCCACCAAGAATATACTAGTATTGATATATACCAAGTAATTTGGTAAAATACAAGGCTTTTTCATTTAAGAAAAAAATAAAGGCATTAAATCATCCTTTTTCCTAAGAAGATATCACTTCTCAGGCTGAATTTATCAAAGACTACCCCCAAAATCAGCTATATAAATTCCTGTGAAGGCCTGTTTAATTTATGGCCCAGGGAAATGTGTAAGTATTATAGAACCATGCCAAGAGACTGCTTAACTGCGTTAATTGAACTGAAATTTTCTGGGCCTTTACAAGACTTGAAATCTTCAAACGGGATTTATATATGCTTATTATATAATAGCCAGAAAAATAAAAGTGAAAGGAACTAAATAGACCTTTGGAGTGAATACCTCTTTCTCATGTAGACAGTTTAATAGCTTTTTGAAAAATAATACCATGCTATTAAAGATACTTTTGGAGGGCTTTTTTATCCATAAAGCAGTGGATTTCCTGTGAGCACTGCAGTATGTTGCCATTGGCTCATCACCACTGAAAGGCTGCTTTTGGAATCCAACACAACTGGATCTCTGTGATTACTCTTCAGCAAATTCACACTCAGCAAATTGTAAGAAGGGACAATAGGTCACTATCTCATTTTAAAAATACCATTTCCGTAGACAGGTCTCTGTCATAGTGATATTCACGTCTTAACTTTGAGCACTTATGAAGCAATTCATCTTTTCCATTTTTTTCAACTTGCTGCCAGACACCTTATCAGAGGAAATTAAATAAGTTCCCTTGAAATCTTTGTGCCCTGAGTAAACAAAGTGTAAGAAAAACTTTCAGAAACCATCAAATACCAAATTTTTTAAATATCAGGAATGTTTATATCTTTTCACACACTACTATTAGTGCTCTTAATGGTATTACTAACTTGCAAAACTATAAATGGCCTCAATTAAAGTGGCTATAAATAGTGACAGCAACAATTCATTGAACACACACACACACCATGAGCCACTTACTAACTTGTACAATTGGCACATATATGCTCTCAACAGCTCCAACAAGAGACTCAGAGAAGTTAAATTAAAAGCAATACAATTAAAATTCAGTACCGTGTCTGACTCACTCCACATTGTGATTTTAACCATGCAACAGTACAGCCTTCCCAGAATGAATCTAGAAGGTAAGCGATAACCAATTTCCCCTCTCCTTTCTCCAAAGATATTATTCATAATCCTCTCACAAGGCAAGAGAAGACAAGGAGCTTGCTATGGTCATATTTTATCATACAATGGTTTTAAGAGAAGAGCAATGAGCCTGACTTCAGCCTGACAAACTGTTACACACCAGGCACATCACTTGTTGTCTTGTGATTTTTTTTATTTGTATTAATTATATATAACATAAAAATTATATACAAATATATGAAAAAGTGTATAAAAATTATGTAACAAAGGAACATTATATGAACATTTGTGGGGAAGGTACAAAATGTTTTCATTGAAAGAATTTACATTTATTAAGGGCATTCCGTGGACATTCACATTCTGTCAATAGTTGAAAGGTATATATTTTGATCTCTTTTTTAAAATAGACTAAAGATAAAGTTAAGTACCTGGAGCAAGGCCACATGGCTATTAAAGTTATCATCTAAACTAAAGCACCCCCTCAAATTCTCAAATTGTGAACTGGTTTATCGTAATAACCTCACCATTTCCGGTTGATTTCCAACAGCTGTTTTTGTTATTGTTCTCGATGTTGTTTTCATTTCCTGCACCCCAATTACAGAGAGTTGGTTTCAGAATAAATCTTTCCTTCAGCAAAGATTAATTTGTCCTGCTTTAATTGTCATTAAATGGTTCACCAAAATATATAAGGTGGGCTCTATGGCAGTGGTTCCCAAACTTTGCTGATATTGAAGTCATCTAGGGATCTTACACTACTCAAATCCTGTTTCTACCCCCCAGAAATTCTGATTTAGTTGGTATGGGCTGTGAACTGGGATTCCGGGTGTTCGAAAGTTCCTCAGGTTATTCTAATGTACAGTAAAATTTGGTTACCACTGTCCTGGCAATTGTTTAGACTTCTCTTGAACTGAATCTCCAAAACTCCCCAGCTCCTGCTATCAGACTATATTACTCACCATCCCTGCTTATTCCAGTCATCTGAGGACCTTCAAGACCTTCCTCCCATTCTTTGAAGATGTTAACAGTGGGAACTCCAGAACAGTTACTGCCATAATTCTTGGCGATTTCCATATCCAGGCACATAATCCTTTCAACATTTTATCCTTTCAGATTCTTGACTCCTCTTCTGAACTGTGGTTATCTTTCACTCTACCAAAGTCACCTCTCAAAACATATCTCTGTATGTTTTACCAATAACTGCATTATTCTCAACCTCAAGTTCAATCAGGCCTCTCTCCAGCTACCACGTCATATCTTTCTAGATCATTTGCTCTTGTCCCTTACTCAAAAAATTACTTGACTTTGGACCTCCTCCTATTATTCTATCACCTTTTTACTGTGCCTTACCTAAGTCGTATTCTCACCTCCTTCTTATCCAGATTAGATTCTAGAAGTCATCAATGTAAACACTCCCTTACATATACTCTTGACTCCTTAGCCCATTTTCCCTTCCATCGTAGTCCTCTGGAAAAATTCTAAACCTAGCTAGATAGCATTCTCTGTGTAGTTCTCACATGCACCAAAGGAGGAGCACAGAGCTGAAAAAAGAAATGCACTCAACCATGCTCACCGGCCTCATTTTTATGACCATTAACCTCAAGTGGGCCCTTAGTGCTGCTAGGCAATTCGATTCATTTCCCTAATTCATTCACTCACCCACTTTCAGAGTGGTGATTCTTCACTCTGAGTTGATGACCTAGATTATTATTCTGCTGAAAACTGTGTATCAGTTTGGAGAGAACATTCATATGGGTCTACTACAAATCTATTATGCCATCTGTATCTGAGCTTATATACTCCATTTTCCCTCATGCTCTGTGGATAAATCCTGTGTTCTTATTTAACACCACTGCTTCCACTGCACACGGAATTCTCCCCCTCTCACTTACTTAAGGTAGTATCTCTCTCCTTCTCTAGACATCTTTTCCATTAGTATACAAACATACTCTAATAGTGCCTATTTAAAGAAAAAAGTCCTCCTTTGACCCCATATCTTTCTCTAGCGACTGCCTCATTTCCCTGATTGTCTTTACCGAAAAATTTCTCATAAGAGTTATCAATCCTTAGTCTTTCAATTTGCTCCACAGTTATATTATTTCCCCAAATATCCTATTTTTGTTGTACCCACTCTGTAACAACTATGAAACTCTTCCATTGTAGTGCAAAAGCAATCATAGATAGTATACAAATAACTTGCAAGGCTGTGTTCTAATAAACGATATGTACACCAATAGGCATGTGCCAAATTTTGTCTGTGAGCTATGGTTTGTAGCAACTTGCATTATATAGCCCCTGTTACTTCCCTGAACCTAGTCTGTAGAATATAAACACTTGATAGCAAAGATTTTTATTAATAGTAGATGGTCAATTAACAGGCATAGTATATAGTGAATTGACATTTTTTAATAAATATTGAATGTTGAATAAATCTATTTCTCTTTTAGTCTTATTTTGTAATCGTTACTTTTTTCTGTGATATTCTGCATGGGTTGAACAGTGCCAAACGATATTTTTTGTTGTTCAGGAAGTAATTGTGTATGTTTTAGTTGAAGAAAGAAAAGTCCAGCTAGTGGACTTTTTTAGATTCTCTTTATGAAAAAATAAAATCAATCCTCTGCATGTTTTATGGTTAGGCACATTATTATTATTGTTTCGTACCTTTGAATTACATTTTCCTAAAAATTAAAAATGGAATGGAATCTGAATCAAATTGGATAATAACTGTGTTACTCCATTTTGTGTTGCCATAACAGAATATATGAGGCTGGGTAATTTACAAAGGAAAGAGGCTTACTTAGCTCATGGTTCTGCAGGCTGGGTAGGATGACAAGCATGGAGCCAGCATCTGTTCAGCCTCTGGTGAAGGCCATGAACTAGGTCAAAACATGGCAGGGAAAGTCAAAGGGGAAACAGACAGGCACAAAGTGGAACCAAACAGAAGGAGGAAGTTCGCTTTATAACAACCCACTCTCAAAGGAACTATTCCATTCTCAAAAGAGCGAGAACTCACTATCAGCAGAACAGCAGGGTGATACCAAGACATTTGTGAGAGATCCACCCCCATGACCCGAACACTTCTTATGAGGCCCAGCATCACCAAATCGGACCACATTTCAACATGAGTTTTTGTCGGGACAAACCATATTCAAGCCATGCAATAATCAAATCTATGTTTAATGTTTTAAAATTAAAGTAAATATTGAAGATCACAATCCATTTTTCTGAGGGAAGTTGTTTTACTTCTACACAAGGAAAATAGTCATTTCACAAACCATGGGAGATGCACCCGTGCTCAGGCTCTCGAATATACATCATGCCTGGAAACCCCCAGGAATCCTTGTAGAGTTGTTTCCAGTGAAAGATTGCCCCAAATACCATCAGAATCCCGCTGCCATGAAACTCTAAATTTGTTAACTCAAAAATAGATGAAAAATGTGTGACTCTCAGCAGCCCATCTTACTGGCAATTGTCTATATCTACTCTGATTGCTTCCAGGATATGTTCAGGCCAAAGTATCAGTGTCTGTAATTTACTTATTTTTCCAGCCATATAAAAATTTTCAATTTTACGATTTATATTGAAATGAAAGAAAATACTGTCTTCCTGAAGCTTTTTGATCTCCTCTGTTGTGTTCCCAAATTACATCTTAAAAGCATCATCCTAGTGCTCCTGAAAGTCATTATGGGAAAATAGCAAGGCCTCTCCTTTTCCTAGTGTCACAGAAAATGCGGGAAATGTTCAAAGACTGCAAAGAGTTCCCCAAACACAAAACGTTTTTGCTCAATACTTTCCTAGCATTTGCAGTCACATACATTTAGACATTTGTGATTCATTACTAGATCACTATTCTGACAAGAACATAAAACGAGAACTAAGAAAATGCTCATCATTCTTAACAACACAGAATCTGCTCTTCAAAATTGCTGACAGAAAGTCAAATTAATAAATAGTATTAAACTAATTGAATGCATTTATCATCTAAAGATGCTCTTTTACACAGACAGTCTCGGAAAATAAGGCTACACTTCTTGTATTTACTCTGAAAGTAAAAATCTTCTGTCTGTATAGACCTTGAATTATCACTTTGTACTTTTCTAAAAACAAAAGTGCACTCAATTTACAATATGTGTTTCTAAATGAAAATAAACGACTTTCATTCAGATGTTTGTGAAACCAAACACAGACACTGTCATTCGAGAAGCAGAATTTATGGGAAAAGAAAGAGAGAAAAGATGGTTCTGGGATAGTTCAAATCCCAAAGGAAGAGAAAGACACATATCACTTAGCAAGAATTCCCACCAGAAACAGGACACATGCATTTCAGACAACAAAAAAACTGAACGAGACCCAAAAACAATAGACAGATAAGGAGGTTTAAATGAGTGAAAACTATTTTTTGTTGTTTATGTAATAGTCTTACAAATAGATTTTAGAACAATTTTCCAGCGATAATTTTTTAAATTTTACTCAAATATGGAAGTTGTTTAAGATATTTACTTTAATATTTTAATAAATATGGCTTTTAAAGGGCCATCAGTGTGCTAAAAAGTATCAGAATTAAAATATTTCCTTGAGGTTTACTAATGACAAAAAATCTCATGTGAGTATTTTAAAGTAAGGTAACAGATATATAATATAGAAGCTGTGAGAGCTACTTTGGAAAGTCTTTTCTTAAAATGTTCTTTGTAGAATTAAGTTACCATCAGTTGAACACCCTACCTTTTGCACCATTAGACTAGTGCATAGCCTGGAAGTTAGTTATCTTCCAGCATGGGAGGAGTGTTAGTCCAATTGAGAAGAATATACTAAATGCTATCAACTATTGTTGTTATTGCATCTCAAAGAATATTAAGGTTTAGTATAATTCTATGCAAAATCCCAAGCAGATATTTAACTTGGCAAATAATTCTAAACTTCTGTAAGATAAAATGAGCAAGACAAACAAGTAGATTTTTGTAAAGAACAGAATAGTAACATGAAAAATTTGTCTTACTAGATGTTAAAATTTACTATAAAGGTACAATAATCAAAACCGTGAAACTCGAACAAGAATGAATAGATCAAAGGAGTATAATCACAACCCCAAGAATACTCACATATAAAAAACTAATATATGCTACATGTATGATCAGTAAGAAAATACATAATCATTTAAAACATGAATAATACATAAGAAAATATCTGATAAGCAGAAAAAGAACTATTCCACAATGATCTGGGAAAATTTATCAACTATTTGAGAGTAAAAAAACAAATAATGCCAAGTGTATCATAAAGATAAAAATTAAAAATTCGGGGGATTCCTCTTTCGGTTTTGGAGTCCCCCTCTCTCTGCCTCTGTATGAGGAACTTCTTCCTCCTGCCCTCTCCCTTCTTTCTTGTCTACGAAACTCTCCACTCCTTAAAACCAAAATAAATAAATAAATAAAAATTCAAAGCAGAAAAATAAAAACCAGGAGAAAATATAAACAAACATTTTCAAAGCTTTATACGGAAAAGTTAAGCTTTAAGAAATGGAAAACTCGGCCGGGCGCAGAGGCTCAAGCCTGTAATCCCAGCACTTTGGGAGGCCGAGGCAGGCGGATCACGAGGTCAGGAGATCGAGACCATCCTGGCTAACACTGTGAAACCCCGTCTCTACTAAAAAATTCAAAAAACTTAGCCGGGCGAGGTGGTGGGCGCCTGTAGTCCCAGCTACTCGGGAGGCTGAGGCAGGAGAATGGCGTGAACCCGGGAGGCAGAGCTTGCAGTGAGCCGAGATCGCGCCACTGCACTCCAGCCTGGGCGACAGAGCGAGACTCTGTCTCAAAAAAAAAAAAAAAAAAATGGAAAACTCACAAAAAAATTATTAAATTTAATTTTTTGTAAATACTATCAAGAACTGCCAGTATCAAAATTAAAGGTAAACTCTAAAATGGAAAAACACTTCCAATAAATACAGATTCAGATAATGTCTTTAAGACGTAATTAATTCTTATGAACCTAAGAGCAACATATCACACAGCAAATTAAATTAAGAAGAATCACAAATGAGCAGTTCACCAAATAAATAATTTAAATGTTTATTACACATATAAATTGATCATCTCCCTAATAAAGAAAGTAATTAAAAATAATAAGACAACTTTTGTCTATAAATGGAATGAAAAAAGTGCTGTGATCATTTTGGGGGAATTAGAAATTGGTAAAAGTTTCCTGGGAGAAAGATACACAGATATTTATCAATACAGTTTTCATAATAAAGTCAAAACTGAAACAACTTAAATGTCTAACAATAGGGGAATAGTTAAATAAATTATGATTAGTAAGATTATGCACTTGGATAATATTCATAATCAGTTACTTTTTTTAAAAAAATCCAATAGCAAAGCTTTATATTGAATAATCCAAGTTTGATATCACACTCTCACACAAATCCACACACATATTTTTGTAGGAAAAAAAAACAGAAAATAGGCAATACATCATTTGCAATCTTTTGATCATTCAGAGTTGCCCTACTGTCTTGGTATTTCTTAGAATACCTGCAAGGGATATGTATTGTTATTTTTAAAAATTATTATTTAAAATAAAATGTGTATGCAGTAACCATGCATATGTCGGATCTTCAGCAGAATTGTAGGAGATAGTCCCTGTCTTCAAGAAGCTTATAGTTCCACTCACACATGTGCATACACATAAAAGACAAATCACATGTAGATGACAAGGTATAGTCAAATATCAGTCCATGGAATAATCTGTATTTTGGAAATCTGAGGTATTGTGGATTAGAGTAGTCAAGGCGGCTGAGTCTTGAAGGAAGTTAGTCTGATGAGAACAGATAAGTGATCAAGACTTGAGAGCAGATAGGACAGGTCATGACACATCTTGAAGACAATGACAAAACATGTCTGGCAATATATCAGATGTTTGTATGCTTTTGATGGGTATTTTAAAGTTGAAAGGTATCTGGAAAACCAACAAAAATGTACTACTGTACTAACACATCAGAGTATTAACAACTTTCATTTTCTTGCCGAGATTCTATAATAGCTTGCCTCTCTGAGAAAAGAGGTAAAACTCATTGTTAACACTGACCAATGAGTTAATTAAATGTATGAGCATTCTAAACTTTATCACAATTGTAGATAGGCAACATTTTGGCATTGTGACTACATCTCAATTCCTTAGAGACAAATAGAACTGTCCACTACTAATAGCGGCTGTGGCAAGTAGGGCTCATATATGTGCTATGCAGGAAAGACAGAACTTTCCCATGACCTAAAGAGACTCTGCAAAGTGACCACAGATGGTTTATACCAGAAAAGCTGGAAAAATTATATGAAGTCCTGTGAAAAACCTTAGTTTGGAAAAAAAAAATAAGAGGAAGCAAATAAATAAGAGGTCACCAGCAAGCTCCAAATAAAAGGAGGTCTCTCTGAATCACCCTTTCTGAGATTTTAGCATATGGACTTTCTAAATCACAAAGGCCTGGAGAGAAGATGAGAACCACAGTGAGTTCCAAATCCCGGAGTTTATTATCCCATTGTTACACACTAGAGAGATTTATGGAGCCGCTCCCATAAATGTGGTGAGAGTGCTACAGAAATGACTTGCTCTCCCTGAACCTTTTTATAAAGATGTAAGGCAGTGTGCCAGGAAGAGTACTGAGGGAAGAGTGGGTGACTAGAACTTCAGCTATTCTGATAATTCTCTGAGGGAAATGGCACATCATACTTAACCTCACAGGGTTTTCACTTTCATTATCTGCAATATGAAGACAGTGTTCGAAATCAAAGTGGCACAACCAGTCACGAGCAAGCTGTAAAGACTGCTGCTCAGGAGTACTATCCAGAATGTTCAAAAATAGAAGATGCCAGCTGATTCCATACAAATTCCGAATAGTGTCAGGTACACTACAGATCGCAGGGGAAAAGTCTAATGTCTCTGGGCTCAGAGTTTCCAGACCAGGAGAGCTCTTGGCCTGCCTCTCTCACTTTACAGAAACAATACCTGACATTTGAATGCAAGCTAGCGTAAGAGTTGAAGTAAACAATACTTTATTTATAAGATAAATAATAATTGCTGGTAAATAATATATCTAGGAGAAACATAATATTTTACAGATGCAAAAACTGGAAGCGTAGAGAAATTAAGCCACTTGTCAGAGATGAGACAGCTGTCATGGCAGAGTCCTCATGACAGGGTCGCCCTTTCCAGCAGCACCCTCTTAAGCAGTTGGCTCTGCCTTCCTTCAATAGAAAAGAGCTGAGAGTTGGCTGAGATTAGAAGAGTTAAGCACTTTGCAAATAAGGGCTCAGAAAGATCTATCTAATATAAAAAATAGAAAATAAGCACATTGACTTGCCTGTCAGAAAGATGTGTGGAAATTGAGACATGAGCAAAAACAACTTACTAGGAAACAGCTATGCTTTCACATTGCTTTTAAATTTCATTGAGATGTTTTGAATCATCAAAGATGTAACCTCCAGATATCAATGTTTGTTACTTTTAGGCTACAAGTTTGTGGGAAATCAATCCTACAACTTTTTTTCTCACTATTAATCAAAAAATAATGATAGTTTCCTGTAGAGGAAAGTTTTGAGAGGTAGTAATTAAGAGAGTCAACCCTGGAGGTAGCTGGCTTGGGTTAAATCCTGATCCCAACACTTAATGGCTATAGCAAGTTGCCTTAGTCACTGCTGCATCCTGAATGCCAACCAAAGGGTCTGACACTTAAGAAACTGGTAATAAAAGTGTAATGAATTTTTAACACTTAATTTATTTTTGAAGCAAATGGGGACTTGGCGCTCTCTCTCTGTCTCTCCTCTCCAGCCCCCCAACCACCCACACAATCAAGACACGTTTTGAAAGGATGGTATAGCATACCGTTTCTGTTCTTTTCTTTCTCTTTCTTGATCACTTGTGAGAATAGCTGCTTCTCCTAGGCCAGTGACATTTGTAGAACAGCAATGTGAATGCTATGTTATGAATATATTAACCATGGATTAAAATAGTTCCAACAGGTACAAATAAGAAATTTACATTTGGAGCCTAAAATAGCCAGTTTGTCTACTTTTGTCACATTAGAGGAATGGTTTCACTCCACTTGCCCTCCCATGGACCTGTCTGATTGGAGCCTTTGACTAGCATCTATTTTTTTGAAAGAAGCAAAAAAAGGTAAGGAAGGGTTCAGAGAGTATCTCAAACTACCTAAGAAACACAAAGTTCCTTAGCTAGGCTTTGAAGTTTGTTCCTCTGAGCCTGTGGGCAAATAAAAAGCATTAGCAGCATTCAATGAAAAATAAAAAATCATCCAAGAAGAAACTAAATATTTTAAAGCATCCATAACCATTAAAATAAATAATAATGTAATGCCATGTGTAATTTGGAAAACAGGAAATGAGTAATTAGGGGGAAAGTTCATTTTAGTGGACCATGAATTGTCCTTAAGGTTTCTGACTGCCTACTTTAAATTACTATATTTTCATTGTAAATTCAGTTATAATTATACTACCCAATTTCTCTCAAACAATACAGACTAAGAGGTTTTGGTTAACATCCTAGCTTTATTACTAGCAAGCTGGACAGTTAAAACAAATAATTTGACCTTCTCCAACTTTAGTTTCCACAAGTTTAACTGAGATAGTTGAAACAGATAATTTCCAAAGTTCTTTTTTAGTTCCAAAACACTATGAATTATCAGGCTAATAACAAAAATGTGATGTAGAAAACGAACTGTATTATAAATGCCTATTTAATGTTTTAATTCAGTAATTCAATAATAATGGTCAACATGTATAGAGCCAGGCACTTTTTGACACTTTATATGTATACATTTAATCCATCTAAAATTTCCATGAAATAAGTCCTAATAGTATCCCAGTTTTAGAACTGAGAAGACAAAGAGAAAGCACACTGATTATAAAGCTAGTGGTCAAGCAATGTAGCTTGGATTCAAACTCCAAGAAATCTGGCTCAGAATCCATGTGTTCAATTCTTCACTCTGTAATTCTTCTAGCACAAATTTCAAAATGCAGATCCAGAGGAGAAAAGACCCTACCCCTGGTATTATAGCAGTTGGTAATGATTCCATTCGTGCAAAATGTTATGTCTTCCTAGATGTGCTTTTTCAGGTAGAAAAAAGAATTTTGAAGACTAACATTTATTTTTTTTCCCAGAGAACTATTAATTACATATCCCCAGGCCCTCCCATCTTTTAAATATTTTCCCTAGTTATAAAATTACTTCATCTGATTGCTGGGATTTAAGAGTAATGCTGATTGGCCGGGCGCGGCGGCTCACGCCTGTAATCCCAGCACTTTAGGAGGCCGAGGTGGGCAGATCACCTGAGGTCGGGAGTTTGAGACCAGCCTGGCCAACATGGGGAAACCCTGTCTCTACTAAAAAATACAAAATTAGCCAGGCATGGTGGCGCATAATCCCAGCTGTAACCCCAGCTACTCAGGAGACTGAGGCAGAAGAATTGCTTGAACCCGGGAGGCAGAGGTTGTAGTGAGCCGAGATCGCGCCATTGCACTCCAACCTGGGCAAAAAGAGCAAAACTCCACCTCAAAAAAAAAAAAGGCTAATTTATTAATATTTTATTACTTTTGTCAAAACACGTAGAAGTGAATACTGCATAAATACCTCGATCCTATAGATATCATTAGCAGACGCCTTTGTTAAATATAGTACTGGTTTCATAAAATATAATTACTATTTGTTCTAGCCAAGACTATCATAAAATATGGAATAGATGAAGGATAAAAATTATGCAAATGGTAACTTACCTATGCCTGTCTTATGTGAATGTGTATGTGTGTATAAATATGTGTTACTAAATACAAAGAAAGTCAGGTAAAATTGATTACGGCCTATTATCAGCAATTCCTGAAGAAAAAAATACACCAGTAAAGTTTTAGGTATTATGTGTTGGTAAATTTGTATAGACTTACTGAGTTGAGTTCATATGGTCTAATTCAGATTAACTCAAGAGCATGTGATGAACTGTCACTTATTTATTCCATAACAGCAAACATGGGCTTCTGCCATTCTGACACAGAACAAAAGTAATAGAAAGAACAGGTATGGTAGCACTTCTCTGGAGAAAACTCCATATGGAAATTAAAAGCTGCCTAATCTCTCTTTACCACCTCCATTGTGGGAAATGCGTCAGCTGCTGATGCACGGAGGCCACATATGATGGGAATACGGGAGCTTCAGGTGATGAGGGAACGGATTCCTCTACCCCACACTTCCCAAAAGGGGAAAAACATCTT
>NW_012110008.1:118672-121650 GCF_000951045.1 Mandrillus leucophaeus | reverse complement strand
TTGCAGTGAGCCGAGATCGCGCCACTGCACTCCAGCCTGGGTGACAGAGCGAGACTCCGTCTCAAAAAAAAAAAAGAGGTTTTTAGGGTTCTTGTGATGTTCTGTCTTTTGATCCAGTTACTAGCTACAAGGATGTGTTTAATTCATCAAGCTGTCATAATAAATATGCTTTCAGTATACATACTTTAATTTTTAAAGTTTGTAAAAAATACTCTTATTTTTAAAGTTTTTTAAATTATATTCTTATGCATTAACAAACAACTATCAGAAAATATAATTTTTAAAAATATACTATTCAAACCTATTACAATGACTATCAAAAAAAATTTGACCATACCAAGTGCTGGGGAGAATATAGAGTAGTTGGAACTCTTATGCATGTTGCTGGGAAAGCAAGATGGTACAATTTAGTGGTTTCTCATAAAGTCATGCACATGTCATGAGATCCAGAAATCTCACTCCTAAGTATTTTCACTAGAGAAATAAAAACTTATGTTTAGACAAAAACGTGCACAAAAATGTTTGCAGCAGCATTACTCAAAATTACTCAAAACTGGAATCAACCAAAATATCTCTCAAGGGGTGAATGCATAAACATACTGTGGTACGTCCATATAATGGAATACTCCTCCCCAATAAAAAGGAACAAACTATTGATACACAAAACAACATAGATAAATCCCAAATGCATTATGCTAGGTGAAAGAAGTCAGTCTCAGATTGCATACTAAGATTACATCCATTTGAAATTCTAATAAAGACAAAGCTACAGAGATGAAGAACAGATCAGTTCAGAGTTAGGAGTAGTGGGGACAATTTTACCTCAAAGGGGTAGTGTCTTAGTCCATTTAGTGTTGCTATAAAGACCATGGGTAATTTACAAAGAAGAGCTTTACTTGGCCCACAGTTCTGTGGGTTGTACAAGAAGCATGGCACCAGCATCTGCTTCTAGTGAGGGCTTCAGGCTGCTTCCACTCGTGGCAGAAGGTGAAGGGCAGCTGGTGTGTACAGAGATCACATGGCAAGAGAGGAAGCAAGATGCGGGGAGGGAAGTTCCAGGCTCTTTTTAACAACCAGCTCTCAGGGGAAGAGACAAAGAAATACAAACGTGACATTTTCTCACTTATATGTGGGAACTCTAAAAGTAGATCTCATAAAGATAAATAGAGTAATCCCAGAGGTTGGGAAGAGTGTGTGTGTTGTGCAGGGGTTGGGGGGGGTCAACGAAGACAAGTTGGTTAATGGCTACAAACAGTAAGTTGAATAAAAGGAATGAATTCTAGTTTTTGATAACAAAGTAGAGTGACTACAGTTAACAACAATACATGGTATATTTCAAAATGGCTGGAAGAGAGAGCTTGGAATGTTTCCTACATGTAGAAAGGATAAATACTTGAGGTGATGGACATCCCAAATACCCTGACTTGATTATTAGACTTTATATGCATGTAACAAAGTATCACATGTACCTCATAATTATGTACAGATATTATGTATTAACTTAAAAATGAACTTCAATACATATTTTGCACCATGTAAAAAATTAACTCAAAATGGATCATAGAGCTAAATGCAAAACCTAAAACTTCTAGGGAAAAAAGTAGGAGAAATCTTTGTAACTTTGGATTAGTTAATAATTTATTTGATATGATATCAATTGTACAATACACAAAAGAACAAATTGATAAATTGGACTTCATCAAAATTAAAAACTTCTGTTCTTTGAAATATCTTTTCATAGAAAGGATATTTTACCTGCAGAGGTAGCAGTGAGCCAAGATTGCACCACTGCACTCCAGCCTGGGCTACAGAGCAAGACTGTCTCAAAAAAAAAAAAAAAAAAAAAAAAAATATCACATAATCCTGTATTTAGTATATATTTAAAAAGTATCAAAACTCAGTAATAAAAATATAAAGAACCCAATTTGAAATATGGGCAAAATACACTTGTAGAAAAATGAAATTGGATCCCTATCTCTCATCATATACAAAAGTTAACTCAAGATGGATTAAAGACTTAAATCTAAGACCTGAAACCATAACAATTGTAGAAAAACACCTAGGGAAAATTATTCTGGACATTGGCCTAGTCAAAGAATTTATGACTAAGACCCCAAAAGCAAATGCATCAAAAACAAAAATAAATAAATGGTACCTAATTAAACTAAAAAGCTTCTACACAACAAAAACAATAATCAAGAGTAAACAGCCTACAGAATGCGAGAAAATACTTGCAAACTATACTTCTGACAGAGGACTAATATCTGGAATCTACAAGAAACTCAAACAAATCAGCAAGAAAAAAAACAAATAATCTTTTTTTTTTTTTTTTTTTTTCTTGAGGCAGAGTCTCGCTCTGTCACCCAGGCTGGAGTGCAGTGGCATGATCTGAGCTCACTGCAAGCTCCGCCTCCTGGGTTCGCGCCATTCTCCTGCCTCAGCCTCCTGTGTAGCTGGGACTACAGGTGCCCACTGCCACGCCTGGCTAATTTTTTGTATTTTTAGTAGAGATGGGGTTTCACCATGTTAGCCAGGATGGTCTCGATCTCCTGACCCTGTGATCCGCCCACCTCAGCCCCACAAAGTACTGGGATTACAGGCCTGAGCCATCACACCTGGCCAAATAATCTTATTTTTAAATGAGCAAATGGCATGAGCAGACATTATCAAAAAAAGATACACAAATGACCAACAAACACATGAAAAAATGTTCAACATCACTAATTATCAGGGAAATGCAAAATAAAACCATAATAACATACCACCATACTCCAGCCAGAATGGCTGTTTAAAAAACTCAAAAACCAACAAGTGTTTGCACAGATGTGGGGAAAAGGGAAAACTTGTACACTACTGGTGGGAATGTAAATTAGTACAGCCACTATAGAAAACAGTATGGAGAGTCCTAAAGAACTAAAAGTAGATCTGCCCTTCAATTCAGCAATCTCACTACTGGGTATCTACCCACAGGAAAGAAA
>NW_012110008.1:108572-114112 GCF_000951045.1 Mandrillus leucophaeus | reverse complement strand
ATCAACAGTTGAATGAATTAATAAAGTTTGGTAAATAGAGACAATTGAATACTAATCGGTCATAAAAAGGAATGAACTGTTGGTATACATAATAACATAGATAAATGTCATAATACTATTCATTAAGAGAAAAGCCAAGCAAATACATACTATAGGATTCCATTTATTAAAAAGACTAGAAAATGCAAACTAATTTACAGTGAAGGAAATCAGATCAATGCTTTCATGGAAATAGGGTAGGTTGAGATGGGATTGGAATGAGGGACTATAAAAGAACATGAGGAAATCTAAGGGAATAATAAATATGTTTATTATCTCGATTTTGTTTATGGTTTTCTATACATTATGCATACATCAAAACTTATCAGATTGTACCCTGTATTAGTTTTTTATTACTGCATAACAAATTATTGCAAACCTAGTGACTTAAAACTAACTTACCATCTTACCATTTCTGTGGGCCAGAAATACAAACATGAGCTAACTGGATCCTGTACTCGGGATCTCACTAGGCTGAAATCAAGGTGTCAGCCAGGGCTATGATCACATCTGAGACTTAGGGGTCTCAGAATTCAATGACTTGTGGGTGTAGGACTAAGATCCCCATTATCTTGCTGGCTGCCGGCTAGGGATTCTCTCAGTTCCTAGAGCTTGCCCCCAGGTTCTTGTCACGTAGCCATCTCACAACATGGAAATTGACTTCATCAAAGCCAAGATTCTCTTTCTAGTGTGCTATGATCAAATATATAACCTAATCATGGGAGTGATGATCCTATTCCTAAGGCCTACCCATACTCAAGAGAGTCTGCTTGGGCTGCCATAACAAGATTCCATAGACTGGGTGGCTTAAGCAATAAACATGTATTCTCCCACAGTTCTGGAGGCTGAGAAGTTTAAGACCACAGGCCAGCATTGTCGGTTTCCAGTAAGGGCTCTCTTCCCGGCTTGCAGATGGCTGCTCTATGTCTTCTAATGGCTTTTCCTCAGTGCATACGCATGGAAGGGAAAAAGTGATTTATTTCTCATCTTTTTTTTTTTTTTTTTAGATGGAGTTTTGCTCTTGTTGCCTAGGCTGGAGTGCAATGGCGGGATCTCAACTCACCACAACCTCTGCCTCCCAGATTCAAGCAATTCTCCTGCCTCAGCCTCCCAAGTAGCTGGGATTACAGGTGTCTGCCACCATGCCCGGCTAATTTTTTGTGTTTTCAGTAGAGTTGTGGTTTCTCCATGTTGGTCAGGCTGGTCTCAAACTCCCGACCTCAAGTGATCGGCCTGCCTTGGCCTCCCAAAATACTGGGATTACAGGCTAGAGCCACCATGTGCCTGGTTATATTTCTTGTCTTTTTATAAAAGCCTCAAATCCCATCATGAGGGCCCTACCCTTATAACCTAATCTAATCCTAATTATCTCCCAAAGGCTCTGTCTCCAAATATTATCATCACATTGGGGGTAAGGGCTTCAATGTATGAATTGGAATGGGAGGGCCACATATATTCAGTCCATACCAGAGAGGATTATGCAGTGTGTGTGCTCCCAGGAGTAGAAATTGGGGGGACTATCATAGAATGCTGCCTACCACATACCTTTTAAACATGTGCAGTTTATGTCCACACAAAATATCAACATACAAAAAAAAGACAAAATGATATAAGGGAAAGAAAATTATATTATCATCAGACTTCTGGACAGCAATGTTTTATGCCAGAAAAAAAATAGAATAACCTTTAAGATACACACATATGTATGTATGCCATGGATTTTATATCCAACAAAACTTACCTTCAAGTATGAAGGGCACAGATGAATTTTTATCAGCATGCAAAAACTCAGGGAATGTTGTTTCTATTTTCCACCTTAGGAATCTACTACGGTAGGTACTTCAGACAACAAAAATGAGTAGAAAATTACCGATATGAGGACTGAAGAGGAGTATTAAATATGTAGTTACTTGTAGAGGAAGATGGAGTGAACATTAAAGGAAGACAGTACAATATATAATGACTTTATATGTAAGCAAAGTAGTGAAGTTATAAAAAATTGATATAATGTGTAGAATATATGCAAAATATATTTTAACAGTTCTCAGTAATTTTTCATGGTGGAGATTTTGGTATGGTTATTTTAAGACTATTATGTTTGTAACATGGGATAAAGCAATAATTATGGGAAATTCTAATTGTATCATCTCCTGCATTCATGAGAACCGAGATTCTTGATACAAAAGAAAGTAGTTGTAGTTAAGTAAAAACACTCCCTGACACACACATCTCTCTCCCTAATTTTAATTGGAAATATACCAATATGATCTGATAAACTATTTTGTATGTACATATGGATATGCCTATGGTATAAGTATATGTGTGTCTAGATTCATATCTATCAGTATTTTCTCTCTCATGCATCCCTTCCCACAGGAGCCTTCTGGCTACATGCTCCTGACAAGACAATCACAAATGTCAACTGCACATAATTCCTTGTGAAGGACAAAGGTTAAGGCTCTTTTCCACTAAGCCCAGTCCATCTCATTTCTCTGGCTTCCCTCATAAAATGATGAACAGTCTTTGCATCCGTCAGTGATAACAGAGTCTCAGCTTCCCATCTCCCGTGAATAAATTCTTGGGGGAATGGAAGCATCTACACACCTATCTAAAACAAACAGTAGTGTTCAGGCCTTAGGCTACATAAATCAAAATATGGGGTAGAGAGGATTTCTGACTTTGCAGAAACAAAGTTCAGCCAATACATACAATTTCTATTACTAAATAGTATGCTTAATGCTTCAATCTGAAGGTACAGTCAATCCTCCATAGCCATGGATTCCAATTTCTCAGATTCAACCAATCTCAGATTGAAAATATTGTGAAAAAATATATAAAAAGTAACAATACAATAATAAAATAATACAAATTTTTAAAACAACATAGTGTAACAACTATTTATATAGCATTTACATGATATTAAGCATTATAAGTAATCTAGAGATGATTTAAAATATACAAGAGGATGTGCATAGTTGTATGCAAATACTATGCCATTTTGTATAAGGGACTTGAGCATCCACAGATTTTGTTACCACAGGGGTGGAGGGTACTGGAACCAACCCCCTTTAGCTACTAGGGAAGAACTGTATTGCATTTTGGTTCCTTCACTGGATATCAGAGCTTCTCATCCAACATTAGCATCAGGAAACTCCTGGATGAAAGAGAAGATTTCCCATAAAAGCAAATTCCTGTACCACCATTGCAAGATAAAAAGTGATTACCACTCCCCACATGAGAAATTCTCCAAATTCACAACATCAAAGTCAGGAAGCTGTTGAGCGTTCAGCATTCTAGAATAAGGCAACCCAAAGCTTTCATTGAACAAATAGAGTTTGATGGCACAGGTTTGTCAAAGTGCCACACGGTTTTTGAGTTCCTAAATACCACAAATGTCCCCAAGAAAATTTTTAAACACAAGTTATTCCTTCAGGATGCCAAGATTCCATAGGAACATTATCCTCTATTTCAAAAATAAAGTATAAAGCTATTTGAAAATAAAGTATCAAGCAGTCAATGCCGAAACTGTAGGAAAGACTGAATGTTGCCTGCCTTTGGAAATCTGTGTCATTCCAGAACATAAACGCCAATTACCATATCTGCTCAGAAATATGTGTCAGAGTTCGAAGCTCTTTAGTGGAGATGGATCTTAGAGGCCTCTTTAAGACATAGGCTTTTAGAAACCTTCTGTATTAAAGCATGCTCTGGCATCCTTCCAATCCTATAACAGAATATAACGTTTCAAAGCACTGACCTGTTAATTAGCTTATTTAATCTTCACTATGTTGCATTAATTTGTAATGTTTCTTATTCAATTAAGTAAAGAAGCTTAACTTCTAGATGCCCATGGATGTGTTTTAAAATGCTGCAAAAAGCATAAGCACAAAAAATTATTTTCCCCATTAGCTTATCATTAGGAAAATTCCAGACCAAAGAAAGGCATGGAAGTGGATGTTTATAGAGTAAATTTCTGGAAGCAACAAATGTGGAAGACACAGCTTTTCCTCTTTGTAGCTTAAGCCAGAATCAACCTACTTTTATCCAGGGGGTAAACTGAGAAAGAGAGAAAGAAAACTCTCTATCGACTATTGCATGCATGCCAGAAGAGCCTAGACTTTATCTCAATAAACCCCATATAGGTGTTATTATCCCACAGCTATATGTGTGGTCTGTGAAAGTACACTATCAAACCCAAATCTATTGATTATTATTGTAAGGCCTCTTTTCCTTCCCACAATATCTCACTGATGAAACCTGTGTTGCTTGGTCTGTGACCACATCTTGGTTAATTGAAGGAGTCCAGAAAATTGTCCTCTTCAGCTGAAAATAAAATCAGATCAACTGATGACTCCAATATATTAAAAAGTGGTCCAGATAATCCTGACTAAAAATACAATGGACAAAATACTATATCAATTTCAGACTATTTTTCCCGGTCTCTTGAACTTTGCATGTGAGTGTTTCATTTAAAAACAGCCTCATCATGCCAAATTTAAAGAAGTATGTTCAAGTAGCCTTTTGTTCAGCATTATATGTTTTTCCCTCAATCTTCAGAAGATTTTCATTGCTATTTTTAAGAAACAAAAAAAATTAAACAAAAAATTTTGTTTTCCAAGCTGAAACATGTACTTGTAAATCCAGGATAGTTAAACAAGAAAACTAGTCTCACAGAAAATACCTGGAAAATGAAATATGCAGTATTAAGACAAACTGAGTGAGGAAGTGGTCTTTAAGTGAAGTACAAACCGAGGTCATGTACATCTGTGCTGTGTGAGGGCCCACTTCATTTTTTGATAACTTCACTTTTTCACCCTTAATGGGGTTAAACCTAGAATGTGACAAGAGTAGCTTATGACAGGCGATTTTTTTGAAGTCACATTTATATGACTTGTACCACAAACCCAAAGACCTCTCTCTCTCTGACACAAACACACACGGAGTTTTATATACTTTTAATATACACAACCCAAGATAGTCTTTTACAATTTACCAGAGTCATTTATTACTTAGTGGCATTCCAACTCTCACACAAGATCACGATATTTCCTGTGCTTCCCTCCGTGCACGTTTTGTTCACTTCTTTGCACAAGGAAACTGTGACTCTAGCATGCTGACTTGTTGTAGAAAAGAGAGTGGGAATTTTTGGCGATCACTTTCAATTTAGAGCTACTGGTTCATTTCTAGAATAACATTAAACAAGAGAATGATTTAAAAAAGAGAGAGAGAAATGAATGAATAGGTTATCACTGCCATCTGGTGGTGAAAATGCAAGAAAACAGGCTATGCATTCTGATAGCTCAAAATAGAATTAGTTTGGGAAAAGCATTGTTTTGTAAAATGTCAAAAAATGTTCAGAAGTTTAATTAAGAAATGATTATCAAATGTTTATGTTATTGATTTGACTCAGAGTAGTCGGAATATGGAATATATGATCGCTTCTGAGTCACTTTTTTTTTTCCTCAATTTCCAGGAACATAGAGGTGTTCCCACTTTTCAGGCCC
>NW_012110008.1:103771-107703 GCF_000951045.1 Mandrillus leucophaeus | reverse complement strand
TGGGACTACAGGAGCCTGCCACCTCGCCCGGCTAGTTTTTTGTATTTTTTAGTAGAGACGGGGTTTCACCGTGTTAGCCAGGAAGGTCTTGATCTCCTGACCTCGTGATCCGCCCGTCTCGGCCTCCCAAAGTGCTGGGATTACAGGCTTGAGCCACCGTGCCCGGCCCACTTGTACTTCTTATCATATTATCCTCTTCAACTACCCAGGTCCTTGCCAAATGTAAAAATTCACTGCCTTGAAAATACCTCAAAGGTTATCCATATATTACTTTTTAGAGTTTACTTTCTATGTGTCAAACACTGTTTCAATCATTTTATGCACATATTATTATTTCCAAATTCTCAAAAAAACTTTGGAGAATTATTATTCCTATTTAAGAGTGGAGAAAACTTGGCTCAGAGCAGTGAATAACTTATCTAAGTCTGCACTGGGAGTGAGTAGAGAAACAAAGTTTTGAAGCAAGGTCAGTTTAATTTAAAGATTAAACTCATTCCTTCCTTGCTCATCATTCTCTCAGGGCTTTAGTGCACACACATGCACTCTCACATGCACAGAAGTGTTCATGATATAAAGTCTTATATAACTGATACAATTAATAACATATTTGTGTTTAATCATAACAATACATATGTGTTCTTACATCCCTTTCCTATACAATATAATCCATTTCTCTCAAGAAAGTATGAATGACATTTCCTTTAGCAACTCCAGAGAACCCTCATTAGCTGATGAAGTGGTCTCTTGGTTAATAGTGTGGATTTCAAAATCAGAAAGCATTCTACCACTAGCAACTTTACAGTATTGCAAAAGTACTTGGCTTCAGATCTTTAGTTTTGCCACTTGGAAATACTAATAAATCTTTTTGAAAAGTAGGTGAGATAATCCATGAAAAGAGCTTAACTGTGACATGTTAAGCACTCAATAAAGGTTGGTGTTTATTTCAGTCTCTTTTATATACTAGATTTTCAATGCAGATTGATGATTAACTGCTTTCAGTGATATGAAAAGGCTTTTATGAAAGGAAAAGAACTCTTATCTTCAGAATATTGAATGACTCTGAATGGTGACTCTAGAATAACAGGGCAAGACTCTATATGGGCTGTAGAATCAATCATATGAGCGATCTGGGTAGAACATCTTCAGATATTGGGAAATGTAGGGGACACCATGCTCCTGGGGTTTCTAGTCTGGCAGTGAACACATGGAAAATTCTAAATGTGAAAATGACAGCTTTGTCAGTTTGCTCCTCGAGGCCTGCCAAAGACTGCCACAGTCCCCGTCCATCTCTAGTAAATCACAGTAACTAATTCAGCTCCTCCCAAATTTGGCTTCTTCTATGACTTTTCCTAACATAAAAACACGAAAAAGGAATCGCAGCACAAAAACCACAGAAGTCCCCGAAATCCTATCCAGATGAAACTTTATATGTTCTGCTTTCTAGTTTTGGCAAGTCATTGAAAAGTAAAATAGCAACCACTGTGAGAGAATTCTTATATTTCTGGAAAATGATGTTTAAATGTTATTTTTAAGGAAAGGAATGTTTATCCTTCACTCTGGGGAATGATAAAAATGTTCCCAAATTACCCTTTAAAATGGCAGTAATTTTACAAAGTAAATATATATATATACACCCACACACACATTAATTCCTCACTTTATTCTTCAAAAGGTTCTTTAAACCTATTGTTTTTTAAACAAAAGTTTAAACAAAACAACATATAACAAAACCAATTTTACCGTCAGCTACTTGATATAAATAAGATTCAGTTCCTACAACAAATTTCTGGTCACAAAAACATCACCAGACTTCTAAATAAAGAGCCAAAGCATTTCTAATATTAAACATAGAAAAATATTTGAGCTATACATACATTTTTTAAAGATTAATATAGTCAAGCAGGATAATTATCTACCCATTTATTCTAGCTCAGGGTTGTAGGTGACTGAGTCTGTCTCAACAGTTCAGGGCACCAGTCAGAAACCCACCCTGGATAGGCTGCCATCCCATCACAGGGCACACTTATGCACACACATTCACACTCAGATAGGGACCATTTAGACTCACTAATTCACTGAACGTGCATATCTTTGGGATGTGGGAGGAAATTTGACTACCCAGAGAAAACCCATGCAGACATGGAGAGAACATGCAAGCTTCACACAGACAGTGGCCCTAGGAAGAAGCGATAATTATTCACTTAATCGGTGTTTGAGTGTGGGGGGGGGGGGGTGTGTGTGTGTCTATTTCCAAAGATGATATTATTTATTAAACCACTATCTCACTCCCGTGAGCACTGATACCCTAAGAATCCCACCCCTGCTATTGATATGGAAGTGGGGAAGGGAAGTGCTGGGAAGGGAAGGGTGTGGTCCCTTTAAATGACACGGAAGTGGGGAAGGGCGTGGTCCCTTACTAGGGCTCCACCACCTGCCCTGTGCCCAGGGACCCAGGTGAGGACAGGCACTTTTGTTTCCTGACCAAATGTTGCATTTCACAAGACCACTCTGGCCTGCCACTCCCCCGTCCTGTGCCTATAAAAACCCCCAACACCCTAACAGGCAGACACACAAACGGCTGGACGTCGAGAGGAGCACATCACTGGAGGAACATGCAGGTGGCTGGACATTGAGAGGAACGCACCGACAGGCACCAGCAGGCCAGCAGGCCAGCAAGCCACCAACCGACGGGCAGAATGACACGGAGTTTGGCTGGGGCAGTCGGAGGAGAGAGCCCAGGCCATCCAGCAGCCCAACTCCAGGGGAAATCCATCTCCCTTCCGACTCCCCCATTTCCTGAGAGCACTTCCGCTCAATAAAACCTTGCATTCGTTCTCCAAGCCCACGTGTGATCTGATTCTTCAGGTACACCAAGGCAAGATACCCGGGATACAGAAAGCTCTCTGTCCTTGCGACAAGCCACAGGGTCTAACTGAGCTGGTTAACACGAGCTGCCTACAGACAGCAAAACTAAAAGAGCACACACTCACTGGGGCTTCAGGAGCTGTAAAAATTCACCCCTAGACACTGCCATGGGGTCGGAGCCCCACAGCCTGCCCGTCTGTATGCTCCCCTAGAGATCTGAGCAGCGGGACACCGAAGAAGCGAGCCACTGCCTCTGTCGCACGCCCTGCGAAGGGGGACAAGGGAACTTTTCCAGTTTCACTATGACCATGGCAAAGGCTACATACCTCACGATTGCCCATTGAGATTAGAAAACAATACAAAATCCTGACCCTTAATCCAGGAATCTTACTTCTAGGAATCAACCCAAAGATATATTAGCAAAAACAAAAAATACATCTGCTTAATACCGTTTTTTATTTTTCTTTGCAACTTTCATTTTAGGTTTGGGGAGATATGTGTGCAGGTTTGTTACATGGCTAAATCCGGTGTCGTGGGAGTTTGGTGTACAAATTAGTCACCCAGGTAATCAGCATAGGACGCAATAAGTAGTTTTTTGGTCCTCACCCTCCTCCCACCCTCCACCACCAAGTAGGCCTTGGTGTCTATTGTTCTATTCTTTATGTCCATGTGTACTCAGTGTTTATCTCCCACTTGTGAGAACATGCAGTAGTTTTCTGCTTATGCATTAATTTGCTTAGGATAATGGCCTCCAACTCCATCATGTCGCTGCAAAGAGCATTAGTTGTTTCTTTTTATGTCTGCATAGTGTTCCATGATATATACGTACCACATTTTCTCTATCTTGTCCATTGTTGATGGGCATTTAGGCTGGTTTCATGTCCCTGCTCTTGTAAATAGTGCTACAATGAACACATGCGTATCTGTGTCTTTAGAACAATTTACATTCCTTTGGGTATATACCTAGTAATGGGATTGCTGGGTTGAATGGTAGCTCTGTTTTAAGTCCTGTGAAAAATCTCCAAACTGACTTCCACAGCAGATGAACTAATTTACATTCCTACCAG
>NW_012110008.1:92070-102899 GCF_000951045.1 Mandrillus leucophaeus | reverse complement strand
TTTTTTTTTTTTTGATTCTACATGAATTTTAGAATACTTTTTTCTAATTCTGTGAAAAAAATGTCATTGTGGTAGTTTGATAAGAATAGAATTGAATCTGTACATTGCTTTGGGCAGTGTGGCCAATCTGACAATACTGATTCTTCCTATCCATGAACATGGAGTATTTTTCCATTTGTTAGTGTCTCCCTTAATTTCTTCTAGCAGTGTTTTTAAATTCTTGTTGCATTTCTTCCAGCAGTGTTTTTAAATTCTTGTTGTAGAGATTTTTCACCTCCCTGATTAGCTATATTTCTATATATGTTATTATTTTTTTGGCTACCATGAATAGGACTAAGTTTTTTTATTTGGCTCTCAGCTTGGATGTTGCTGGTGTATAGGAGTGCTAGCGATTTTCGTGCATTGATTTTGTATCCTGAAACTTTGCTGAAGTTGTTTATCAGATCTGGGAGTTTTGGGGAAGAGACTATGGGATATTCTAGGTATAGAATCATATCATCTGCAAAGATAGTTTGACCTCCTTTCCTTCTATTTAGATGCCTTTTATTTCTTTCTCTTCCCTGGTTGCTCTGGTTCTCAAGGGGAATACTTCCACCTTTTGCCCATTCAGTATGATGTTGACTGTAAGTTTGTCATAGATGGCTCTTACTGTTTTGAGGTACATTCCTTCAATGCCTAGTTTGTTGTGCATTTTTAACATGAAGAGATGTTGAATTTTATTGAAAGTCTTTTTGTGTCTATTGAAATGATTGTGTAGTTTTTGCTTTTAGTTATTTTCATATGAGGAATCATATTTATTGATTTGTGTGTGTTGAATCAATCTTTCATATCAATAAAGCCTAGTTAATCATGGTGAATTAGCTTTCTGAAATGCTGCTGATTTGCTTTTCTAGTATTTTGTTGAGGGTTGTTGCACCTATGGTCATCAGGGATATTGGTCTGATAAGTTTTATTTTTCTGTTGTTGTGTGTTTGACAGATTTTGCTATCAGAATAATGCCAGCCTCATAGAATGAGTTAGAGAGGAGTTTGTCATCTTCAATTTTTAAAAATAGTTTCAGTAGGATTGGTACCAGCTCTTCTTTATACACCTGGTAGAATTCAGCTGTGAGCCCATCTACTTCGGGGCTTTTTCTTGGTAGGCTTTTATTACTGATTCTATTTTGGAACTCAATTATGGTTTGTTCAAAGATTCAATTTCTTCCTGGTCCAATCTTGACCAGGTTGTATATTTCCAGGAATTTATCATTTCTTCTAGGTTTTCTAGCTTGTTTGCACAGAGGTGTTCATAATAGTCTCTGAATGATATTGTGTTCCATTTCTGTGGGGTCAATGATAATCAATCATTTTTTATTGTGTTTATTTGGATAGTCTCCTTTTTTATTCTTTATTAGTCTAGCTAGTGGTTTATCCATCTTAATTATTCTTTCAAAGAACAAATTTTTTGTTTCATTGATTTTATTTATTTATTTATTTTTGAGACAGGGTCTCACTCTGTCACCCAGGCCACAGTGCAGTGGCATGATCTTGGCTCACTGCATCCTCCACCTCCTGGCCTCAAGCAATCTTCCCATCTCACCCTCCTGAGTAGCTGGGACTATAGACATGTGCCACCACAGTCAGCTAATTTTTATATTTTTAGTCGAAACAGAGTTTCTTCATGTTGCCCAGACAGGTCTTAAACTTCTGGGCTCAAGTTATCCACCCACCTCTGCCTCACAAAGTGCTGGGGTTACAGACGTGAACCACTATGCCTGGCCTTGTGTGGTTTTTTGCATCTCAGTTTGATTCAGTTCAGCTCAGATTTTGGGTATTTGGTTTTCTGCTAGCTTTGAAGTTGGTTTGCTCTTGTTTTTCTAGTTCTTCTAGGTGTGATGCTAGGTTGTCAGTTTGAGATCTTTCTAACTTTTTGATATGGGGATTTAGCACTGTAAACTTCTCTTTTTGCACTGTTTTAGCTGTGTTCCAGAGACTCTGGTATGTTGTATCTTTGTTTTCATTAGTTTTAAAGAATTTCTTGATTTCTGCCTTGATTTCATTGTTTATCCAACAGTCATTCAGGAGTAGGTTGTTTAATCTCCATATAATAGTATAGTTCTAAGAGGCCCTCTTAATATTGATTCTTAATTTTATTGTCCTGTGGTTCAAGAGTGTGGTTGATATGATTTTGGTTTCTTTGAATTTGTCAAGAATTGTTTTATGGCTAAGCATATATTTAATTTTAGAGTACGTGCCATGTGCAGATGAGAAGAATGTATATTCAGTTGTTGCTGGGTGGAATATTCTGTAGATGCCCATTAGGCCCATCTGGTAAAGTATCATGTTTAGGTCCTGAACATCTTTGTTAGTTTTCTGCTTTGACCATCTGCCTAATACTGTCAGTGGGGTACTAAAGTCTCCCTGGGTCCTCCTGTGTTGGTGCATATTTATTTAGAATAGTTAAGTCTTTTGTTAAATTGAACTCTTTATCATTATGCAATGCCCCTCTTTGGATCTTTTTTGATTATTGGTTTGAAGTCTGTTTTGTCCGAAATTAGAAAAGCAACCCCTGATCTTTTTCATTTTCCATTTGCTTGGTAGATTCTTTTACATCTGTTTACTTTGAGCCTATGGGTGTCATTGCATGCAAGATGGATCTCTTGAAGACAGTGTACAGATAGGTCTTGCTTCTTTACCCAACTTGCCATTCTGTGTTTTTTGTAAGTGGAGTGTTTAGCTTATTTACATTCAAGGTTAATATTGATATGAGCAGATTTGATCATATCATCCTGTTGTTAGCTAGTTGTTATGCAGGCTTGATTGTGTGGTTGCTTTATAGGGTCAATGGTCTATGTACTTAAGTGTGTTTTTGTGGTGGCCAGTAACAGTCTTTTGTTTCCATGTTTAGCATTCCCTTAGGGTCCTGTTGTAAGGCAAGTCTGGTGGTAATGAATTCCCTTAGCATTTGCTTTTCTGAAAAGGATTTTGTTTCTCTTTCACTTACAAAGCTTAGTTTGACTGGATATAAAATTATTGGTTGAATTTCTTTTCTTTAAGAATGCTGCATATAGGCCTCCAATCTCTTCTGGTTTGTGGGGTTTCTGCTAAAAGGTCCACTGTTAGCTGGATGGGGTTCCCTTTGCAGGTGACCTGCCCCTTCTTTCTAGCTGCCTTTAATATTTTTTCTTTTGCATTGACCTTGGAGAATCTAATGACTATGTGTCTTGGGGATGGTCATCTTGTATAGTATCTCACAGGGGTTCTCTGAATTTCCTGAATTTGAATGTCAACCTCTCTAGTGAGGTTGGGGACTTTTGTGTACATGTTGTGGACAATATGTTCAAATATGTTTTCCAAGTTGTTTGCTCTCTTTCCCTCTCTTTCAAGGACACCAATGAGTCATAGCCTTGGGCTGTTTACATCCCATATTTTTTTGGAGGTTCTGTTTATTCCTTTTTGTTCTTTTTTCTTTATTTTTGTCTGACTAAGTTGACTAGAAGAACCAGTCTTCAAGCTGTAAGATTTTTTCCTTAGCTTGGTCTATTCTGTTGTTAATACTTATGATTGTATTATGACATTCTTACAGTGAGTTTTTCAGTTCTATCAGATCGGTTCGTTTGTTTCTTAAAATAGCTATTGCGTCTTTCAGTTCCTGTGTTGTTTTATTGGATTCCCTAGATTTCTTGGGTTGGGTTTCAACCGTTTCCTGAATCTAGATGATCTTCACTGCTATCCAGATTATGAATTCTATGTCTGTCATTTCAGCCATGGCAGTCAGGTTAAGAACCATTGCTGGGAAGCCAGTGTAATCATTTGGAGATAAGAAGACACTCTGGCTTTTTGAGTTGCTAGAGTTCTTGTGCTGGTTCTTTCTCATCTATGCAGGCTGATGTTCCTTTAACCTTTAAAGTTGCTAAACTTTGGATGGAGCTTTTTGCTTTTATATTCTCTGAAGACCTTGAAGTTTTGACTGTGGTGTAAGTTGAGCTCAGTCAGCTGACTTCATTTCTGGATGATTTCAGATGGCCAACACTCAGCTCAGCAACTGTGGGCTGCACGTCCTAACCCTTGGGGGCTGGTAACAGGCCCACAGCTTTGTTCTCTGTCCACTTGAGGTTAAGCACCCCCTCTGCAGGAGAGGCTGAAGTGCTCTGGTCTGCTGACAGCACTCTGATGGGGGGTGCCAACAAAAGCACACCATCAGGGTGGTGGCAGCAGAGTATGCATGCACTGCCAGCAGCATCATCATGATGGGGTATACACGTGCTCACAGGGGTCAGGAGACAGCATCCTTTCTTTCTTTCTTTCTTTTTTTTTTTTTTTTTGAGACGGAGTTTTGCTCTGTCGCCCAGGCTGGAGTTAACTGTGGTGCGATCTCGGCTCACTGCAAGCTCTGCCTCCCGGGTTCACACCATTCTCCTGCCTCAACCTCCTGAGTAGCTGAGACTACAGGCACCTGCCACCACGCCTGGCTAATTTTTTTGTATTTTTAGTAGAGATGGGGTTTCACCGTGTTAGTCAGGATTGTCTCGATCGACTGACCTCGTGATCCACCTGCCTCAACCTCCCAAAGTGCTGGGATTACAGGTGTGAGCCACCACGCCCAGCAGCATCCTTTCATGAGTGCTCACAAAGGTGGCTGCAATGAGGCAGTATCCGCACATGCCAGAGGGAGTGGGGCAGCAGCAGTGAGGTCCACACACACATGCCAGTGACAACTGAGCTGTGAAGTCTGTGTGCATGTGCACACTGGCAAAGGGGTGGGGGGAGGTTGTAGGTGGATGTGCACCAACAGGGCCCATCTGCTGAAGCTCCCTGATTGTTAGGTGGAGTCTGCCAGTGAAGTAGCTATGGCAGCTGCCACCAGGAAGCACCCTAGTTGGGCATCCAAGGCTGTGCTGTAAATGGGCATGGCCAGGAAGGGACTCTGGGAGAGACTGGGAGGCAAGGGAGTGCACAGATCAGACTAGCCCCATCCCATGGGCAAAACCGTGCCACTCTGTCCAGGTGTGACAGGCAACAAAGGCCAAAGCCACCTAGGGGAGTGTAGTGAGCCTTGGGAATGAGTGCCCCTGGCCGTGCTCCATTGCCTCCATTCCTATGCGAACCCCTGTTGCCACTGCACAGGCTGGAGTACTGTCCCTGCCACCTCTTCAAGTAGCTCTCCTATCAGCTCAAGTTTCTGTGGGGGTCATAGAGTCTCCTGCAGCTGGAGGTCCATGGCAAGAGTGGGCCACTCCTTACCTACTTAACTTATCTCTTCCCCCAGGAAGTGCTGCGGGCCAGGAGCGAGTCTTGGTGTTTGACTGCCCTGGGCAAGGTTCCCAGTTTCCTGCCCCTTCAGCTCAGGGTCTGCATCTTCCTTCCTTCCACTCTTAATGTCTTCCCTTCAAAGATCTGCTCAGAGTGTGCTGATAGTGCCTCTGTGGGAGATGCTCTTCCTGGCTGCATCTAGTCGACCATCTTAGGTCTTCTCCAAGATTCTTCATTGAATCATTATTTATAATATCAAAATACTAGAAAGAAGTCAAATGTTCATCAAGAGGGGACTAAATTGGTTAAATAATGTATCCTTACACAATGGAATACTCTGAAGATGTGAAAAAAGAATAAGCCATATCTCTATAAATCTATTAATTACACAGGATATATTATGTGGTAAAAACAAAGTAGTGAAAAACTTGTACAATATGCTACCATTATCTGAAAACAGAATATATGTTTCTGTCTAGTTGTATTTAAAGAATCAATGGAATGATAAATCACAAAAATATTTTAACCACTTACAAATAGTCTAAGAGGGAATATGGAGTGGAAAAAAGAGTGAGAGGAGCTGGTTTTCTTTAAATACAGTTTATTTTATAAATTTGAATTGGGAACTATAGTTAATTCCTTTTTTTTTGTTTGTTTGTTTGTTGTTTTTTGGTTTTTTGAGACTGAGTCTCGCTCTGTTGCCAGGCTAGAGTGCACTGGCGCGATCTCTCACTGCAACCTCCACCTTCCAGGTTCAAGCAATTCTCCTGCCTCAGCCTCCCTAGTAGCTGAGACGACAGGCACATACCAACATGGCCAGCTAATTTTTGTATTTTTGGTAGAGACGGGGTTTCACCATGTTGGCCAGGATGCTCTCAATCTCGACCTCATGATCCACCTGCTTCGGCCTCCCAAAGTGCTGGGACTACAGGCATGAGCCGCCAGCCAAGTCAGTGAATGCTTTAGATGTTTTATACATACATAAACATTCTATATTAGTTATATGAATAGGTAAAAGTAATTTTCAGACACAATAATCTTTTCTGAACATCCTTAATGACAGTCTAAAGACAAACAAAACCTTTGAAAAAACACATTAACTGTTCTCTGTAATTCTTGTCGGTGGTAGTGGTGATGTTGTCATTCTGGCACCACAGAGTGTGTCTTATAGGATGAAGTAAAGAAACATGTTTGTGTCATTGACAAATAGGAATTTCAGTATGAAAGAAAGTAGCTACAAACATAAGGTTAATTAAGTAAAAGTAAAGTTCTGTCTTCCTGAATACTAATTGAAAATATTGGTGTAAACTCATGATGAATTTTATCCTAAAACACAAATTATTTCAAGTGTTCCTTACCTCTGTCCTCAGCAAAGGCCTATAACTAATGACCAGTCTAAGAGTAATGAGTACTTTTGCACCCAGGTTGTGGTCTCTAAAGATTATTTTCCACTATATGGAAAGTGGGGTTCCTGGAGGAAGGACTGATTCCAAAGCTGGAGCAAGAAATTTACAAAATAAACTTGAACTATCTTGTTGAATCAGAAAAGAAGGAATGCCAAGATCATGCCCAAAGGACTCATTGGCCAGCTTGAAGAGATTCCCACTGCCCCGAAGTTAGACAATTAGAGCATCAATAAGAACAATAAATACAGTCACATTGCATGTATTAAACCTATGGCTTATAATAATATTCAAACAAACAATCTAACTCAATGGCCAGCTTTGGAGGATAATATGCAACAAAGTCATTATTTTGAAAATGAGTAAGTAAAAGGAAAAAAATCAAATTTTATCCTGCTTTTTCTATATAAATGATAAGGTAACTAAATGATTACTGAGGATAGGTTTCTCTATAAATGATAAGGTAACTAAATGATTACTGAGGATAGGTTTCTCTGTATAGAAATATTTCAGCTAATAAAACAGAAATGATGGAATATTCTATTATTCTTTTATAAACTAACAAATTAATGGATTTAGATAATGATTAATAAGGGCTTCTAAAATCACGAATAAGAAACTAATCAGGCAAGATATACCTTTCTATGGAAGAGCAAAAAATCTATCAAGTATGATTGACAAAATAATAATAATTATTATATTATTATTCCAAATCTCAAGATCCTAAATCTAACTATCAATTTACTGAAATTATAGAAATATATAAAATGACACCATAGAGATGCAATCAGCAAAATTCAGTTGCTACAACACAAATTGCAAGCGAGGGGAAAAAGTGATGGAAAGGAGCCCCATAGATTAAAAAGATTTGAGAGACAGTAACCAGTGGCAATGTTGTATGAAGCTTATTTCGAATGTGATCCAAAACCAAAACACACTCAAAATAAATTACGAGACAATGGGGAAAATTTGAACACTGACAATACTTGATGATATTTAAAATTTGTTGTTAATATTTTAACAATATTAATGCTAAGTGTAATAATGGAATTGTGGTTGTGTTAAGAACTCCTGGCCCAGCACAGTGGCTCATGTCTGTAATCCCAGCACTTTGGGAGGCCAAAGCAGGCAGATTGCTTGAACTCAGGAGTTCAAGACCAGCCTGGGCAACATGGTGAAACCCCATCTCTACTGAAAATACAAAAATTAGCTGGGTGTGGTGGTGTACACCTGTAATCCCAGCTACTCAGGAGGCTGAGGCAGGAGACTCACTTGAACCCTGGAGGTGGGGTTTACAGTGAGACCGATGGCGCCACTGCACTCCAGCCTGGGCAACAGAGTGAGACTCCATCTCAAAAAAATAAAATTAAATTAAAAGGAATTCCTATTTTTCAATGATACTGATATATTTACAAATAAGACTATGTCTTTATTTTGCTATTAAATGTCCTAGTGTGTTGGAGGAGAGTAAATAGAGGCAAAAAGAAAAAAGGTAACTCGAACTGGTGATGTATATATCAGAAATAGTTACATAAGTCTATTTTGGTACACATTTGAAAATTTCCATAATAAAAAGGACAAATAACATTGGAATATTTGCTGTTAACCTACAAGGACCTATATAACCTGGTCCATACCTATCCTCCAATCTCATCTCATCACTCTTCCCTTGCTCATTTTGTACCAGTGACTCTGACAGCCCTTCTGTTCTATGAATATGCCAAGCTCTTTGTCTAGAGAAATATGTGAAGAAATAATAATAGAATTTTCTGAAAATTTTGAAAGACATCAAACATAGACACAAGAAGGGAAAGGAAGCAGTAATTATTTATTTTCCTCTTTTCGATTAATTCTAATAGCCTTAGCTTTTTAAGGTACTCCATTCTGTGAAGACCTTCCACTCCAAATCCAACCTAAATCTGCAGTTGACCACCTGGGTTGACTTCAGTGGAAAAAAATCTCCTCAATCTCATCCTGACTGACTGGGTTTTGCATCATCTGAGTGACCCCAGAGACCAGCATTAGCAAGCCTCAGGTTAGAAGTTTTTAGCAAATGTAGGTTCTGTGATGCCTTTGAGCTAAGGTGCACTAGGATGATAGGGGAATAATAGTTCTTTCTTATTTAGTTTGATGTGGAAATAAGAATGGAATGAAATGGCTATCAATACAATGTCAGAAGTCTTCTAAAGGCAGTCTTCCTTGGTGGTTCTTATTGCAAGGCAGCTGATCTGAAGTAGACTGAAGAGTGAGGCTGGCTTTAAAAACAGAGACTAAAACGTGGGGACAGCAGGCCAGGCGCGGTAGCTCATGCCTGTAATCCCAGCACTTTGGGAGGCCAAGGCAGGCTGAGCACGAGGTCAGGAGTTCAAAACCGGCCTGGCCAGCATGGTGAAACCCCATCTCTACTAAAAATACAAAAAATTAACCTGGCATGGTGGTACACGCCTATAGTCTCAGCTAGTCGGGAGGCTAAGGCAAGAGAATTGCTTGAACCCCACAGGCAGTGGTTGCAGTGAGCCAAGATTGTGCCACTGCACTCCAGCCTGGGTGACAGAGCATCTCAAAAAAAAAAAAAAAAAAAAAAGTGGAGACATCTGAGTTATTTAAGAGTGAAGAATCAAGAGAACTTAAGTGAAGTACAAAAGAACAACAAAACAAAAAAGATAAGAATAGGAAACAGAGAAGACAAAGTCTGCAAGCTAGAGAGATTCTTTAATCCTCAAACATTCATTTATAAGAACAGAAAACAAATTTTACTTTTGTGTTCAGGGCCAGCCATAAATATCTGTCCTTAAAGAGAGTAAGACAAAGGGCACATTTCAACAGAAAGGTGGATGCACGCAGAGAGTTATATAATTTTGCAGGCGTTCCACTCATCTTGGCAAGGGCCAATGGCTTCAAAATCCAAGAATAGCTCCACATGTGATCTCTGACTGATTGGGAAGAGGAATATGCCTGGCATGGCAAGAGGAGAGCACTCCCAAAAATGATGAGCAAGCAAATCATTTTCTCTACTAGAAACAGGTCAGAGAACTTTAGAGTGATGAGATCTGGAGATTCACAAATCAATGGTGGTCACCATTTTGCTGCTTTTAAAAAGGCAGAGGGCAGTTAATACCATTCATCTCATTTATTCAAACAAACACACTATTTGAAAATACATTATTTTCCACGCCCTGTACTAGACACAGAGAATACACCACTGGGCAAAAGAGGAATGGATTCTGAGGACAGGTAGAGTGCCCCTTCTTTCTCTATCAGTAAGTCAGTTCTCCAGAGCTGTTTACTGAGAGGCCAAAGGATTCTTCTAGGCTCACCTTTCTTAGCTGCCTTCCCTAACGATCCCTGTGAACTAGAGTTTAAAGTTGACTGAGTCCATAAGAGATTAACATACAGTAACTAAGGATGTAAAACGATGTTCTCCAATGGCTGGAACTCTTTACTCCGCAGAATTTATTATATATAGCAAGGAAAATAACTAAAACCTTCAAAAATTTAGTACTCAAAACAGGACAAAAGAACTAGATGAAACTTCTGTCTGCTTTACCACCACTACTGCAGTCACTTTAATCCTGAGATAGATAAGTCAAGATTAGCATTAGCTGTTTTGTCTAGGCTGGAGGGCAATTTATATCATGAAAAAAAAAATTGACAGTATCAAAGAATAAATTCAATTGTCTGCTTTATTCCATAAACATAAATTAATCCATTAAAAGTAAGTCAGCGCCTAGAAAATTGGAGAAGCTTTTTGTCTGTGAAAACTAGTATCAAAATTAAAGAAACTCAGGAAAAAATAGCCCCACTTAACAAAAAAGATACAATATCCAAGAACCATTAAATGATCAGATTATGAGTAGATACATTTTATCCAGAATTGATGACCAAGCATGGACCAGGCTAGTCAAATACTCCTGAGGTTCCCAGAACATAACTGGGAGCAGAGTATCCAAGGTAAGTATTAAAGCAATGTGTCAACAAAGACTTTCGTTCCTCAAATGCCCCAGCACTTTAATGTTGAATTGTGATTTTTTTCTACTCTCAGCTTTGGCCTTGTTTTTGTGCCTGTACCTGCTTCGGACAGATCTTCACAAATAGTGCCTTTGGTCAGTTAACAATAGGTGGTATGAGGTCTTGATTGTGCAAAGCTGACAAGAACTTGAAGGCACCTACCTTATAAAACTGAAATCCGGCCGGG
>NW_012110008.1:88606-90475 GCF_000951045.1 Mandrillus leucophaeus | reverse complement strand
ATGTTCCAGTTTATAGAAGAGTTAACTGAGACTTAGAAGGTTTAAGCAATTTACCTAAAACTACGAAGTTAGCAAGTAGTGGAGTCCTGGTTGAACTGTATGTCTCAGTCTTAAACTTATCTTCTTATTCGTAACTCTGATGTCTAATGAGAAGATAAGCAAAGCATAAGTAATTTTAAGCTTATGAAAAAAACAATAAAAAATCATAAATTAACAGAAAAATACAAATTTTCAGCACTACTGCTACATTTTCCAGTTACCTTTGTCTCTAATTGTGAATGATTCCATGGGAAGAATAGAGATGAATACGTTCAGACTGAAATAGAAAATGTTGGAAGCACTCATGTAACATTGTGCACAGTATTTCTAGAGAACTTCCAGCAGGTGGCAGTATTTAAGAACATTACTGGTAATCACAACTTGGGCAGCTATTGCTGCAAAGAGAGATTGGGTGTCAAACAAAAGTCTTTAAATTTTGGCCCAAATTTGAATTTCCAGTTATGTTATTCATTGTCTTTGGAAAGATTCAAGAGCTAAAACATTACCATTTTCTTATAATTATTTAATTTGAGGTTCGCTTCAACTTGCAGATATGGAACAGTGGTTTTAATAAATTACAGTAAATTTTGTTAATCTTATTTTGGAAATTGTGTAAGGTCTTTGAAATTGTTCTAAATATCAGTTCCTTCCCTGGAATTTTGTGGACTAAGCCTCAGAGCAGTATTCAAATGGCTGT
The DNA here is from genome assembly GCF_000951045.1 of Mandrillus leucophaeus. NCBI lineage: Eukaryota > Metazoa > Chordata > Mammalia > Primates > Cercopithecidae > Mandrillus > Mandrillus leucophaeus. The sequence continues at coordinate 89,739 of NW_012110008.1, read as the reverse complement.
TATTTTGTATCATTTCTTAAATACTCAGAAGATACGTGAAATACAAGGTCAGACTCTGCTGACAATGCACAGGAATCGTTCGAAGGCTTACATTATATGCTTGGCATAGAAGCAAACCGAACTGTTTGCCACATTTTCATAACAGTTAAAACCTCTTGCAAACTATTCCACATTCAACATTTCTCTCTGCTCTGCAACACTCATCCCTCAGTCCTGTTTAGCAAACCATGTATCTTCTACGATCATCACTGTTGCTCCCACCTCCATCAGTTACACTCATTCTCCCATTAAAAAATTTTCTTGCTTTCCTCTTTTTCAATCCATGTACATATCTTGCTTCAAAATACTTCTTACAAAACATTCCCTAGGCATCATTCTTTGACTGCTTCTGTGTTCCTCTTTTACAACTGTATATTTTCTTAGAATGTATAAAATCAATTTTCCCATAATGTATATGTTGTATATGTTTATCTTGCAATTTTCAGTTGAACATGTGTCATAAATATAGGCAAGCAATAAGGAAGATTTTACCAAAGAAGAGAAGATTATCAGTTCATTAAGACAAAGTCCATTATGTTCTCTTTTCTGTATGGTATATCTCAAAATTAAACTCATCCATTGTATTATTTTCTTCCTGTCAGTTTCATTGCCAGAGTCATAGTAAACTTGAAATGCTCTGACATAATTAACTAGCTGGGGAAAGGAGGAACATAACTGTCAACTAATTTAGGAAATGACCACGCTTATCATTGCTCAGGTAATGTGTTCGTGTCTCACACACATTCTCATTTCCCTTTCCTTGTAAGTACATCGTGACAGGCAGAAAAAATCAATCTTCTCTTAGAAATAGTTCTGTAACTTATTTTTCAAACAAACAAAAAGAACTTTAAAAAACAGCATTGAAAGAAACTAAGTGTGGTTTAGGAAGAAAGGAAATACATTTCTAACCCAATTTATGCAGTATAGTTTTCCCCCAAGATTACCTATTTACTTTCAATACATGCTGACAGGCTGTGTTTATACAGCCCACACATAGATGAGGAAAACTTACACAGTAAACTCCCCACCTTCTGGGAGGACTTTGTGGCTCAGTAAAAATGACAGAAGAATTTCATGGAATGATATAGCTCTAT
>NW_012110008.1:80750-86802 GCF_000951045.1 Mandrillus leucophaeus | reverse complement strand
CTCTTCTATTTTAACCCTCCCTAGGCAGCTTGATCCCCCGCCTTATCTCGAGGACAAGAGGGCTTTCTGTATCCTGGGGTTTCTTGCCTTGGTGTACCAGAAGAATTGGATCACACGTGGGCTTGAAGAATGAAGACAAGGTTTTATTGAGTGGAAGTAGCTCTCAGCAGATGGGGGAACCAGAAGGGAGACGGAGTGGGAAGTTGGTTTTCCTGCTGGAGTCAGGTGGCTCAGCAGCCTGGCTCTCCTCTGACCACCTCCTCCAAACCCCATGCTGTTCCTCCGGTGGATAGCCTGCCGGCCTGCAGGTACCTGTCGGTGTGCTCTAGACTTCCAGCTGCTTGTGTGTTCCTCCGCCAATGTGCTCCTCTTGACGTCCATCTGCTTGTGTCTCTGCCTGGTAGGGTCTCAGGGAGTTTATAGGCACAGGATGGGGACATGGGCGGCCAGGGTGGTCTTGGGAAATGCAATATTTGGGCAGGAAAACAGAAATGCCTCTCCTCACCTAGGTCTGTGGGCGCAGGCCTGGGGGTGGAACCCTAGCAGAGGACCACAGCCCTCCTTTACCCAGCACTTCCCTGCTGGCCTTCTGTATCCATAGGGTCTCTAGACTGTGAGCAACTTGAGTGCAGGAACTCTGAGTTATTTAATTCTGCGTCCTCAGATCTTAACTCAGTGCCTGCTACTGAGAAATGTTTTTGAATGAATGAATAGTGCACATATGCGTGCGATACATGCACTCAGTATTTAAATTCAGGTGCCTTAAAGTTCACAACCCTTGACCTTGTGTTCAAGAGAACTTGATACAATACCACAGCCTTTGAACAAGCTTGTTTAAAAGGAGCAAGTAATCATGAATAAATGATCTTCTCTCTCACTTTCAGCAAAGTATACTTTGAAAGGAAATGGGCCAGTTCCCTTACGGGTGAGTTCTCAAGTGGTCAGTTTTTGGTATGTGAATTTTTATGATAAATATTTCCCTTTCCTTTTCATTACACTGTTAATTATTGTTGTATAAAGAATGTACCTGTCTGTGGCATAAAATTTTAAAGCTCTCAAAAGATAAACAACACGAAGTGACCTTTCTTCCTCCCCAGAAGCAACCATTTGTAGTATTCATTAACCTTTCACAGAGAGTCTAGGCATATTAAAAAATAAATGACATCTTGTGTTACATTTTAAGACATCCATTCAGAAAAATAATTTGCTGTGGTTAAAATATTCTCAATATTTGACAGCTGCCATAAGGAAGAAATAACATGTTGTAGAGGGGCTTCTTCAGGGACAGGTTGAGTCTAAGGTGCCTGTAAGGTTTCCAGGCAAATGTGTCCAGAAGATAGCTAAAATAGAGGTCTGAGGCTCAGGAGAGAAGTCAGGAGGTAGCGATCAAGGGTAACAAATTGTTGATGCCACTGGAATGATGTAACAGCCCAAGCAGCATAGACGGTGGGTGAGATGCTGGCATCACACTAAATCCTAGGAAGCATCAATATATAGGACAGATGCAAGAAGAGCGAATAACCAAACCCAGGAAGTCTAAGTTAGGGTCACTCTAACAGCAAATTTAATAGCAGCAGATTTTCAAAATCAAAATAAGAGCAAATTTTATACTCTACTTTTAAATTACACTGATATGCACTAAAAAGGCCAGTATTGTGAATACTGAAAAGAGAAAGTATCAGTAGTTCAGTGAGAGATGGAAGAAAAAGTATCCATCAAATACCTGTTGATGATTACTGTGGGCTAAGAACGTAGGACTATAATAGGGAATGGTACCGTCCCTTTACAGGTTCCTATTTCTGTGAAATTGTAAGTCTGGAGGCAGATGATCTTTCTTCCACATGGCTGGTGGAACATTCAAAGTGGAGAGATCAGTCTCAGGTTGCCCTGATGTGAATCATCCACTTACACTTAGGAAGATTTTGAAAACCTTGTAAACATCTATTTCCTAAGTTGTTCAAACCTGCGTCTAGGAAGAGAGGTCAGGAGTGCATCAAGGTAAACATGCAAAACATATCAAAGAAGAAGAATAGGAGGAGGAGAAAGAGGAGGGGGAGAGCGAGCATCACCAATGGGTCTGAGGCTTCCATGTTTTCATGTCATCTTCATTCATTGGTCTGCTTAACAAAAAAGGAAGCCATTGTAAAGACATAGAAAAAAACGAACATTTTTCCTACTCTCTACTCTCCACAACACAATCCACATGGAACACTTCTGTGACCTCTGGTCTGGTCTCCAAAATGTATGAGGATTTCTCTGGACCAGCAATGAAGCTATTCTGACACCAGGTATGTGTAGATTTTCCCCATGCCAGTGGCAAACAAGCAATTCAAGCAATTCTGCAGCAGAAACCAGCTGGGTGTCCTTTAATTCTATTCAATTCTGAGACTGTTTGCCTAGAGATAGCATCAGTTCCCACAGAATGAGGACTCAGTCCCACAAGACAGCCCTCCCACTTCCTATGCCAATCAAAAGCCCCAGGTTATTTTATCTGTGCTTCTGACCAACTGGCTATAAATCAGGGTTCCCACGCCCCCTCCTCAGGTTTGACGAATTCGTTAGAGCAGCTCACAGAACTCAGGATTATTTATCAGTTTATTATTAAGGATATTACAAAGGATATGAAGAGATACATAAAACAAGCCATGTGGGAAGGAGAGTGGTGCTTCTATGTCCTCCACAGTGACATCACCCTCCAGGAACCTGGAAAGTCTCAGAACCCAGTCCTTTTTGGTTTTTATGGAGCCTTCATTACAGAGTCATGACTGATGAAACCATTGGCCATTGGTGATCAACTAAACCTTCAGCCCCTGTCCCCTCCTTGGAGGCGGCAGGGTGTAGGGGAGGAGGCTGAAAAATTCCAGCCCTCTAATCCTGCCTTGGTCCTGAAACTACCTAGGACCACCAGCCACCAATCAACTCATTAGCAAATAAAAAGATACATCACTTCGGAGAGTCCATGGATTTTAGGGGTTGTGTAGCAGGAAACAGGGAAGAAGACTAAATATACACTTCACAGTACAACCACCATTAAATTATTTCCTGCAATATGTCTTGAACTCTTTTACGCACCGAAGATACAGAGATGAAAGATGAGCCTCTAGAGGTTTGCAGTGTACAAGTAAATCAGCAGACTGTACCTGCTGGTATGAGTAGGTGTCCCACCGCTCCCAGGGGCCCCTTTTACATGCACAAGTGCCCAGGCCATGGCCCAGACCGATATATGTAGAGGCAATAAAGGGGACCCTCCCCGCTTTGGGGATAAATAAATTATATAGGGAATTTCACACTAGGAACTGTTAGTCCTTTCATGGTTGCAGTTATGGACATATCCTGCCACTTTATCTAATCTGAGCTCTGCAACAATCCGTTGCTATGTGTAGAGATGAGGAAGATTAAGAAAGATGACACTGTCTATTCACTGTGACATAACTAGTCATGGGAAAGCCTGAATTTGACCCCAGACACTCTAACAGAGAACATACACATGTGATCATCACCCTTGCTGCTTCCTGTATTTGCCTATCGTCTTGACCAAAGCATCTGGGATTAAACTATATGATTCTTATTTACAGAGTGGAGTGAAGGCGGTGAGGGTAGAGAGCCAAAGATAAGATTTGAGACTCTTTAGAAACTTAGAACAGTTTTCCACAAAATGTGTACTTTGGAAACCTGTATCAGAATCACTTGGATATTTATTAAACACACAGTCTCTTGAACTCCACCCCATCCCCACTGATTCAGAATCTTTATAGGGGATTTACGAAATATTAGTTTGAACTGTGATACAATAGTTTTTAAAACTCCACTACTATAATTACAAAACATTGAATGTTGTACAGTTTAAAGGAAAATTCAGAATTTCTGAAAAGGCTTCTAAATATGCAACACCATGCAGGTCAGCCTGCATCTTCGCCATCTAAAGCACCTATTTTAAAGTAGGAAATTGAGCATTATTCACAAGTCTTAATTATATAAAAAGGCTCTGGGGCCACAAAAAAAGTAAACAATTCTGGGCTGGCCAATGTAAACAACTAGAAAACTGAGCAAGACAGGAGAAACCAGTTTTTAGACATTATAAAATAGGCACAAGAATGTGGTCCTTGCAAAATGGTAAAGAAGATAATCATTATAATTGCCTTGACTTTCTTCCTGAAGGGATTTTTTGGACCACATTGTACGTACAAGTCCAAGCAGAACACTGCAGTCTCGCTGAGTCGGAAAGACAGGGACTGGAGTTCAGGAAAGCTCAGGCAGCTGGAATGTGTGAGGTGCACTTAAGACAGGAGGGCAGCAAGGAACCACTGCGAGGAGCTGTAAATGAAATGATTCTCAGAACCCAAAGGAAATCCAGAGATATTCAAACTCGGGTCAGCCATTGTGTACGGATCCTGTTGAAGACCCAGGGCTTCAGTACATCGACCACAAGTATAAACCTTGGTGATACGTATAAACCAGCCATAGAGCAAGACCACTCTAGACCTGCTCTAACAGTTTAAAAACAAGCCTCCATAGCATCAAGCTGATCCACAAGTAACTTAAATGTCTGTCAAACAAACTTCTGCACTCTTTATAAAAATAGAGTAAAATCCAGACACTTAACTTTCAGAAAACAGATGAGAAGGATATACTTTCCAACTCATCTTCTAAAGCCAGCATTAGCCTAATACCAAAATCATCCAAAAGTTACCAGAAAACTACAAACTAATTCTAGAGATCTAAGATGTAAAAATTCTTATCAAAATATTAACAAGTGAAATCCAACCATCTACTAAAAGAATACTACCACGTGGCCCCACAAGTAGGGTTTATTCCAAATGTTTCACGTGTCCATGTGAAGAGATCACCAAACAGGCTTTGTGTGAGCAACATGGCTGTTTATCTCACCTGGGTGCAGGCAGGCTGAGTCCAAAAAGAGTCAGCGAAGGGTGGTGGGATTATCATTGGTTCTTATAGGTTTTGTGATAGGCGGTGAAGTTAAGAGCAATGTTTTGGGGGCAGGGGATGGATCTCACAAAGCACATTCTCAAGGGTGGGGAGAATTATAAAGAACCTTCTTAAGGGTGGGGGAGATTACAAAGTACATTGATCAGTTAGTGTGGGGCAGAAAAAAAATCACAATTGTGGAATGTCATCAGTTAAGGCTATTTTCACTTCTGAGGATCTTCAGTTGCTTCAGGCCATATGGATGTATACGTGCAGGTCACTGGGGATATAATGGCTTAGCTTGGGCTCAGAGGCCTGACATTCCTGTCTTTTTAAGAAAAATAAATCAAAATAGCAGTAAAGTGTTCGGGCGGTGAAAATTTTGGGGGGTGGTATAGAGAGATAATGGGTGCTATTTCTCAGAGCTGCTTCTAGCAGGATTGGGCGGTGTGGGAACCTACAGTGGGAGAGATTCAACTAAAGAAAGATTTTGGGGTAAGGGATGATATTGTGGGGTTGTTAGAAGGAGCATTTGTCATATAGAATTATTGGTGATGGCCTGGATGCTGTTTTGTATGAATTGAGAAACTAAACGAAAGACACAAGGTCTGATTAAGAGAAGAAGAGTAACAGGTATTAAAGGACTAAGAATTGGGAGTACCCAGGACATCCAATTACAGAATATCAAAAGGGGTTCAGCGTAATTATTTGCTTGGTTGGTGAGTTTTGGGGCTCTATCTTTGAGTTTTTTTATGTTGTCATATACCAGGCCAGATTGACTTAGGTAAAAACAAAATTCTTTGTTTAAAAATATACAGAGTTCCCCCCTCTTTTTTTCTTTAGTAGTGAGTAATTCGAGGCCTCGGCGTTTTGGAGGAAAGAGATATGCAAAGCCAGCAATGGTTTGTTAAAGAAGGATTAGAAACGTCTAGGAGAGAGTGAGTTTGATAGTGTGACAGAGATAGCTGGGGAGAGATAGAGGGTGGGATAAGAACGGGAACGAGAATAAGAGTAAGTATACAAGTAAATAATAGGACTTCATCAGGGTGAAAGTATTGGCATGTACTTTGTCACTGAAGATCTTCTATCCACTTAAAGAGAGACTTAAGGGTGGCAGTTTGAGGTA
>NW_012110008.1:79187-80565 GCF_000951045.1 Mandrillus leucophaeus | reverse complement strand
CCATCCAGTGAAAGTGTCTACCCAGACCAAGAGGTATTTTAGTTTCCTGACTCGAGGCATGTGAGTAAAGTCAATTTGAAAGTCCTGGGCGGGGGCAAATCCCTGAGCTTGATGTGTAGGGAAGGGAGGGGGCCTGAACAATCCCAGAGTAGTAGAATAGCAGGTGGAACACTGAGAAGTCATCTCCTTGAGGACAGATTTCCATGATGAAAAGGAAATGAGAGGTTCTAAGAGGCAGGCTAGCAGCTTGTAACCTACATGGAAGAGGTTATGAAATGACGATAAAATAGAAAGGAAGGAGATATTTTCCTTGGTCCAAGAACCATTTGCCTTGTGTGGGAAGAGATGGGTAGAAGTTTCCGCGGGGGAGTAGGTGGGAGTGGCCATATGAGAAGGAGAAAAACTGCCATGAGGGATAGAAGTTGGAATGCTAGCTGCTTTTTTAGCTACTTTATTGGCATAAGCATTGTCCTTGAGTGATGGGATCTGATGCCTTTTGATGGCCCTTGCAGTGAATGACTAGCTTCCTTTGGAAGTAAAGCAGCCTTGAGAAGAGTTTTTATTAAAGAGGCATTGATGATGGAGGACCCTTGCATAGTGAGGAAACCTTTCAGCCCATAAAACAGCATGGTGGTGCAGGATCTGGAAGGCATATTTAGAGTCAGTATAAATGTTGACACGTAGTCCTTTTACAAGAGTGAGGGCCTGAATTAAGGCAATTAGTTCGGCTTGCTGAGGGTAGTGGAGGGGGGGTAGAGCAGTAGCCCCAATGATAGATGTGGAAGATACTATAGCATAGCCTGCCTTTGCTGGTGTGTGGCGATTAGGCCTGGTGGAACTGCCATCAATAAACCAAGTGTGTAAAGGGTGAGGAACAGGAAAGAAGGAAATATGGGGAAATGGAGTGAATGTCAGGTGGATCAGAGAGATACAGTCATGGGGTTCAGGTGTGGTATTAGGAATAATGTGGGAGGCCAGATTGAAGTCCGGGCTAGGAGCAATGGTAACTGTCGGAGACTCAACAAAGAGTGAGTATAGCTGAAGGAGTCAGGGAGCAGAAAGTGTATGTCAGGTGTGAGGGAGAAAATCGATTTTGGAAGTTACGAGAACTGTAGAGAGAGAGTTGAGCATAGTTTGTGATTTTGAGGACCCCTAAAAGTATTGGGGGGCAGCAGCCACCACACGCAGACATGAGAGCTAGGCTAAAACAGTAAGATCGTTTGGACAGAAAGGCTACAGGGCACGGTCCTGGCTCTTGTGTAAGAATTCCAACCGCTCAGCCCTGCACTTTGGCTGTGTGTAATGAAAAGGGTTGGGATCAGTTAGGGAGAGCTAGTGTGGGGGCAGCTTCTAGGGCTATTTTTAAGGAACGGAGGCC
>NW_012110008.1:77205-78617 GCF_000951045.1 Mandrillus leucophaeus | reverse complement strand
CTGCTTGGAGGGGGCATAATAAGGGAATATTGGCACTCTTTGTTTCATTGTTTACCCCTTTGTCTATCTCCTTTTGGACCAAATGGGTTGAAGGGGGGTCTTTATTAGTTGGAGAAGGAGTCAGGTGGGGGGGGCGCTGGGGTAGGGAGGTCCACTCTGAGGGCTTCCTGTAGGGCATAAATCACACTTTTTACATAATTGCGAGTTGTCTCTTAATGAAAAGAAAGTTTGTACATATGGCACTTCACTCCATTTGCCTTCCTTTGTACAAAAGAAGTCTAGCTGTAAGATGGGGTTATAATTTATACTTCCCTCAGGAGGCCAGGTTTCTCCCTACCTTGAAGAGGATATCGTGGCCAGGCAGTACTGCAGAAGAATATTAAGTCGTTTCTTTCTTAGTGTCTGAGGGTCAAATTGGTCCTAAATCTCTAGAATACCTCTTAGGGGCATTTTTGCCTTTGGGGGAACGTTTCCCATCTGAAAAAAGAACATAGGGATGCCAGCACCCCTAGACATTTTCCGATGAGCTTTAGTCATAGAGCGCCGCCTTAGGGCGAAAGGTGGGACTCGTTAGCGCAATGCTGCTCTTTATGTACTAAAGAGGTTTATGGAGATATTTACATGTGCATATCAAGGCACAGCACTTTTCCTTAAACTTATGTCACAGAGATCGTTATTCATATGTCTTACTGCTGACCTTCTCCCTACGATGATCCTATTATCCTGCCACTTGCCTTTTTCTAAGATGGTAAGGATAATGATCAATAAATACTGAGGGAACTCAGAGACTGGTGCCAGCGCGGGTCCTCTGTATGCTGAGCACCGGTCCCCTGGGCCCACATTTTCTTTCTCTATACTTTGTCTCTGTGTCTCATTTGTTTTCTCAAGTCTCTCGTTCCACCTAACGAGAAACGCCCACAGGTGTGGAGGGGAAGGGTGATTAGGTTTTAATGGGATGGTAAGGGGTGCATAATTTGTCACCAACAAGGGAGTAGAGGTATCCTATACTTGTGGATTAAGGTGGGGAGATACAAGGAGAGAATGTGAAGGAGGCTTTGAACTGGGGCAAAAGGTGACAATGAGGTGTGGCTGTAGCCCAGGAACAGTCAGGGAAGCAGATTATTTAGTTAAAATGTCTCTACCTAATAAGGGAACAGGGCAGGTGGAGATAACTAAAAAGGAGTGTATAAAAGAATATTGTCCGAGTTGGCACCAGAGTTGGGGAGTTTTAAGAGGTTTAGAAGCCTGGCTGTCAATATCCACAACAGTTATGGAGGCAAGGGAAACAGGCCCTTGAAAAGAAGGTAATGAAGAGTGGGTAGCCTCCGTATTAATTAAGAAGGGGACAGACGGCCACGCGGGGGCTCAAGCCTGTAATCCCAGCACTTTGGGAGGCCACGACGGGCGGATCA
>NW_012110008.1:72999-76735 GCF_000951045.1 Mandrillus leucophaeus | reverse complement strand
AATTATATTTTCAAGATTTTGATCTTTTTTAAGTTTTCAACATTTGAAATTATGGCATGTAGGATTGTTTCTTTCAGAATTATTACAGGCTCCTGTTATCCATAACTTTTATGGTTTTCTTTCCTCTTCTGTTGGCCTTTGGCAAAGCAAAAACAAAATAAAAACAAGCCCATTTGTCTCTCTTAGTGGTATCTATGCATAGAATGTGCAGAATTATATCATGTGGCCCAAGAGTTTTAGCCTTCATTAGATTATTAAGTCACATTTCCGTTTAATGTCCAGTTTCAACAGTCAGAGCCTCTATCCCATAAGACCAAAGACATTTTAGTCATTTTTCCACTTTTCTGCTTTCCAACTCTGTTTGGGAACTCCTAGGTAATGCATACAATGTTCCGCAAATCAGTCCTGGTTATCGTTCCCTGTCTCCGTCAGTGGTAGGGCTTCAGTCCATTGCTTCATTCTCCTGCAGGTCCCCTCTTCCATTTTGAGACCAGCTTCTCCCAAGTGCCACTTGCTTTTCCTTGGGAGAAGGATGAGAACAGATTATTCTCTCCAGTGGGAGCAGACATTAGGTTATAATGTTTATTAAAATTTATCAGGCAGTTTAAGAAAAACAGAAGGGAATTATAACACAGAAAGCCTAAAACTGGAACCTATAGATAGCCAATCCAGAGTCCACAGATGCAGGCTCCTCTGCAGATGTCACTCTTAGCTCTGGACCCAACTACAAATTGTAGGGAACTGCTTCCCTCCAAAAAGGAGTAGCCTTGAACACAAGGAGGCCACTGTTTCACGAAGTCCAGAGAAAGGAAGGTGTTTCTGTCTTAATTTAATTTAATGTAACTTAATTTAGGAGAGCTAAGTAATTAAACATGAGGCCAAAGTACATAAGAAAGTGGCAGTCTTTTATTGCAAATATGCGCACGCTCTCCTGCGAGGTTCTCTGGTCCTCAGGTGTGGGGGGCCAGGGAAGTCCCGCCAGCGCTCTCCGGTGAGGTTCTCCGGTCCAGGAATGCCGGCACCAGCCGGCTGCTACTGGCAGCGGACTTTTATGCATTGATACTGGAAGGGGGAGGGCAGTGGGCGGGATAAGGGCATGATAGGGCCGTCTCCATAGGTGTGGCTGGGTAAGTTTCGATCTCTTCGGATTGATGTCCCGCAGCACCTGCTCAGTTGATCTGCATTTTCCCTGGCGTGGGCTGCATTTTCCAGCACGTGGGTAAGTTGGTGATGAAGAACCCAGAAGTAACAGGGGCGGTGCCTTCTTGTTCACCTTCCTCCATCTTGTCCCTTCTCCCTCACCCAAACAGTTTCCTCTTCTACCCTGTCTAAGCTGAGCCCCTAAAGTCCCCATTTCCTGCCCTAATTATTTAGGGAATAATTGCAGGTGGGGATAAAGTCTCATTGGTTGACAGCCCTCACCTCATCCCCCACACTTACAGGGGTATGGACTTGTTCTTTGGAATCCCCAGACCATTGAGATGCAACAGTGCATTCCTCAAGCATGCCATTGTTTGGTCTTATGTGACTCCATGTGTAACTTCAACAATCCAGACTTGTTTAGATGCTTTTTAAACTATTTTGTTGTTGCTTTATTGCACTGGCACTTTTATTGAGCAGCTATTAGGAGAGTAGACATCTATCTCTTGTTCCCAATCTAAGGAGAAAGCCCTTAAGTCAGTATTAAGTGTGATACTAAATTCAGTGGGGGTGCTTTTGTTTTTGTTTTTATTTTTGTTTATTAGGAATAGGTGCTGAATTTAGCAAACACCTTATCTGTTTCTATCAATATGATGATTTAGTATTTATCTTTGATTACACTTGTCAGACGTCTGAACCCAAGCTAAGCCATCATATCCCCAGTAACCTGCACATATACATCCGGATGGCCTGAAGTAACTGAAGATCCACAGAAGTGAAAATAGCTTAACTGATGACATTCCACCATTGTGAATCGTTTCTACCCCACCCTAACTGATCAATGTTCTTTATAATCTCCCCCACCCTTAAGAAGGTTCTTTGTAATTCTCCCCAGCCTTGAGAAGGTACTTTGTGAGATCCACCCCCTGCCCCCAAAACATTGCTCTTAACTCCACCGCTTGTCCCAAAACCTGTAAGAACTCATGATAATCCCATCACCTTTGTTGACTCCTTTTTTGGACTCAGCCCGCCTGGACCCAGGTGAAATAAACAGCCATGTTGCTCACACAAAGCCTGTTTGGTGATCTCTTCATACGGACACGTGAAACAGTTGGTGCGGAAGACCCAGGTCAGCGGGACTCCTTCGGGAGACCAGTCCGCTGTCCTCATCCTCACTCCGTGAAGAGATCCACCTATGACCTTGGGTCCTCAGACCAACCAGCCCAAGGAACATCTCCTATTTTAAATCAGGTAAGCGGCCTCTTTTTACTCTCTTCTCCAACCTCTCTCACTATCCCTCAACCTCTTTCTCCTTTCAATCTTGGCGCCACCCTTCAGTCTCTCCTTTCTCTTAATTTCAATTATACAAGTTTCAACTCTCGCCTGACCTAAAACCTAAGTGTCTTATTTTCTTCTGCAATCCTGCTTGGCCCCAGTACAAACCCGACAGTAGTTCCAAGTGGACAGAGAATGGCACTTTCGATTTGTCTATCCTACAAGATCTAGATAATTTTTGTCAAAAAATGGACAAACGGTCTGAAGTGCCTGATGTCCAGGTATTCTTTTATACATTGGTCCCTCCCTAGTCTCTGCTCCCAATGCTACTCATCCCAAATCTTTCTTCGTTTTCTCCTGTCTGTTTCTTCAGTCTCCACCCCAAGCTCTGAGTCCTTTGAATTCTCCTTTTCTACGGACCCATCTGACCTCTCCCCTCCTCCCCAGGCTGCTCCTCGTCAGGCCAAGCCATGTTCCAATTCTTCCTCAGCCTCTGCTCCCCTACCCTATAATCCTTCTATCACCTCCCCTCCTCACACCTGGTCTGACTTACAGTTTCCTTCCACGACTAGCCCTCCCCCACCTGCCCAACAATTTCCTCTTAGAGAGGTGACTACAGCTGAAGGCATAGTCTGGGTACGTGTGCCTTTTTCTCTATCAAACCTCTCTCAGATCAGTCAGTGTTTAGGCTCTTTCTCAATCAGACCCCACTAAATATATACAGGAACTCCGATATCTAACTTTGTCCTCCAATTTAACCTGGCGTGACTTAAATATCATCCTAACTTCTACCCTCTCCCCAGATGAACGGGAAAGAGTTTTTTCCTGTAGCCCAATCTCACGCTGATAACCGCCGGCTTCATGAGCCAGACGTCCAGGAAGGCATTAGAGCAGTTCCCCGGGAAGATCCCCAATGGAACTATCCGGCAGATTCCCCAGGTATAGCTAGGCGACATGACATGGTTTCCTGCCTAGTTGCAGGGCTTAAAAAGGCAGCTTACAAAGCTGTTAATTTTGACAAACTTAAAGAAACTACCCAAGGTAAAGAACCCAGCCCAGTTCATGACCCGCTTAGCAACAACCCTGTAGACGCTTTACCACCCTAGACCCAGAGGGGCCTGAAGGCCGTCTTATTCTCAATATGCATTGTATTATCCAATCTCCTCCCAGCATTAGAAAAAGCTCCAAAAATTAGATTCCAGCCCTCAAATCCCACAACAGGACTCAATTAACCTTGCCTTCAAGGTGTACAATAATAGAGTAGAGGCAACGTATTTCTGAGTTGCAATTCCTCGCCTCCACTGTGAGAGAAACCCCAGCC
>NW_012110008.1:69485-71629 GCF_000951045.1 Mandrillus leucophaeus | reverse complement strand
CAAGAAAATAACAAGATAATAATTCCACCAAACATGATGTAATTATCATGTGATTGTGATTTTGGGGGGATTTTAGACTTCAGGGATTTGGACTTTAGGGATTTTGATCTTGCGGGATTTCGACATTCAGGATTATGGTATTCAAGTCTTTCAGGATTGTGATCCAAACTCATGAGAAAGCGTCAACTTTATTAGTTCAGAATAACAATAATATAGGTATACTTGGTTTCTCAAGTCACCTGCTTGGTCCTCTTCCAATTGTGCTTTTCTTCCTTTCTTTCCTTCCTTTTCTTACTGTTCTAAAGGTTTCTAATAAATTTCTACTCCTGCTCTAAAACTTGCTTTGGTCTCTTTTTCTGCCTTGTGACCCTCAGTCAAATTCTTTCTAAACCCCCCTGCCAAAAATAAAATAAAATAAAATAAAATACATTTTTTTCATAGAAAGTAGAAAATCTCCTTGTCCCTGGGAGCAACACTGTGATTTCTAGGTTATTACCAGCTTTGTGTGTGTGTATTGACCATGGTCTTTTACTAGCTCAATATCTTCATCATTGCATAGTGGTTAAGAGTTCTGGTTCTGGGATCTTGGAACCTTACTTTTGGGTTTGAATTTTAGCATCACCACTTAGTAACTTTGTGGTCTTAGCCAATTTATGTGACCTCTCGGTGCCTCAAATTTCCCAACTGTCCAATAGGAAGAGTTTTAGCACTTAGTTTAAAGGGTTCTCATGAAGATTAAACATGTTATCATAAGATAATATAGGCAAAGAAGCTAGCACACAGTAATAAACTTTAGTAACTTTTAAACTCAGTACATTTTAACAATTTTTATTAAGTTCTAAACCTGTAAGAAAAATATACATATAATGGCATATTATTTCTCACGTGATCTAAGAGATCCAATATTTGAAATTAAGAAATATAATATGCCAAAAGTAAAGCTATCATTATGAACAGTAAGTAATTTACATCTGAAAAGGATTGATTAGAATCTTATTGTTTACTAACAAAATTTCAACTATATATTTTATTTACGTTGTGGGAAACAGAAAGGATACACATTAATATGTTAATGACAATTATCTCTAGGGAGAAGAATCGGGGTATGGGAAAAGTTAGGACTTTTGCTTTCTTATGCATTCTCATATTTTTTCAATTCTTTATTAAAAAAATCATGAATTATTTAGAGAAAAAAATTAAGATAATTAAAGGGAGAGGATCTGACAGTACAGTATCACTTAATTAGCCAGAAATTGTTGTACCCGTGAGACTCTATAGCTGAGTGTTTATGCTTGCAAAAATATGCATATTTTACATATTTTATTGTGTAAAGTTGTCTATACAATAGACCTTTACCCAATAATGACAATAGACCTTTACATAATAGACCTTCTGCCTCTGGCTTTACAATGCTTCTTTGCCCCATTACACTATCATCTCTATTCATTAAATACTGTTAGACATTTGTCTCAAGGTCAACATCATGAGTACACTTTGATTACACCATGAAGATTAAACTGAGCCATTCAAAGCACCTAGTATGGAATCTAGCCATAGTAGATGTGAATAAATATTAGCACCCTTATGTTCCACTCCCCAGTGGCACCTATTTTTTATTTAACAAATTTCATTTAAGTAATATCAGGGCTGGGAGTGATGGCTTATGCCTGTAATCCCAGAACTTTGGAAGGCCAAGGCAGGAAAATGGCTTGAGGCCAAGAGTTTGAGATCAGTTTGGACAACATAGAGAGACCCCCATCCCTAAAACGAAAAACAGAAAACAAGAAAATCAACTACAACATCAGAACTCTGAATTTTCAGGGTTGCTTTTGGTTCACTTCTCCGTTTGTTTTCAAATTGCTTTTTGTTTGTTATTGCTTTTTATTTTCTTTTTTGCCATAGGCCAAAATCAGAGAAAACAAAAAGAGACACTAAACTTTTATATTTATATATACAAGGCTTTTATATTTAAATACAGATGAGTGAAATGTTCCTTGTCATATTTTTGCTTAGGAAGCACCAGTGAGCATTTGGAGAGAAGGGTAAACACAGCTGCCTGGAAATGGCTTTTAGAAACCCATTAAACTGAATGATTTCAACCACTGGTGATAGATGAGGGTAGGAACAAATTCCTTCATGGTACA
>NW_012110008.1:64789-66260 GCF_000951045.1 Mandrillus leucophaeus | reverse complement strand
GACCACTTTACATAATTAAAATAAAATATTTTTATTATGTAAAGGTCTATTGTCATTATTGGGTAAAGGTCTATTGTATAGACAACTTTACACAATAAAATATGTAAAATATGCATATTTTTGCAAGCATAAACACTCAGCTATAGAGTCTCACGGGTACAACAGTTATGAGCAGACAAACCATATTCAAAAAGAAATAGGTCAAAAAGCAAAATGCATAAATGCGTGTCACCATGGTGGGTAATCGTGTGCACTTAGTTTTGTAACTGCAGTCATCTGAAGTACCGTGAAGGACAACATAAGTCTTTTGACAAGACCAATGAAAGATTGTGATGGTTTGTCACCGCATTTGCAGTATCCCAAAGAGCCAAGATCTTGTGAAATTTTATCTTTCACAAATGCAGATGTACAAGAAGGACATATTTTCATTTATTGAGGAAGCTTCATTGTTTTTATGTTGAGAACCAGGGAAGCAAATGTACCTCTCAGTCTGAGAGCGTCAGGACCTGAGGGACCACTGACGTAAGTTCTGGAGTCCAAGAGCCAACAAGTTAGGGGTTCTGGTGTCCAAGGCAGCAAAAGTCTCTACTCTCAAAGAGACTAATTTGCTTTTTCTACCTGTTCTCTCCAAGTCCCTAGCTGATTGGATGGTGCCGCCAACATTGAGGGCAGATCTTCCCCACCTACACCACTCAGGCTCACACAGCAATCTCCTCTGAAAACATACTTGCAGATGCTCCCCCAAATAATTCTTTACCAGGTTTTTTTGGTATCCCTTAATTCGGTCAAGTTGACTCCTAAAATTGAGTCCACAAGTTCACCCCTTGTCAACTTGGCACCCACATGCATCTCCTTAATCACCCATACCTAATTTTCAAACAAGAAAATAACAAGATAATAATTCCACCAAACATGATGTAATTATCATGTGATTGTGATTTTGGGGGGATTTTAGACTTCAGGGATTTGGACTTTAGGGATTTTGATCTTGCGGGATTTCGACATTCAGGATTATAGTATTCAAGTCTTTCAGGATTGTGATCCAAACTCATGAGAAAGCATCAACTTTATTAGTTCAGAATAACAATAATATAGGTATACTTGGTTTCTCAAGTCACCTGCTTGGTCCTCTTCCAATTATGCTTTTCTTCCTTTCTTTCCTTCCTTTTCTTACTGTTCTAAAGGTTTCTAATAAATTTCTACTCCTGCTCTAAAACTTGCTTTGGTCTCTTTTTCTGCCTTGTGACCCTCAGTCAAATTCTTTCTAAACCCCCCTGCCAAAAATAAAATAAAATAAAATAAAATACATTTTTTTCATAGAAAGTAGAAAATCTCCTTGTCCCTGGGAGCAACACTGTGATTTCTAGGTTATTACCAGCTTTGTGTGTGTGTATTGACCATGGTCTTTTACTAGCTCAATATCTTCATCATTGCATAGTGGTTAAGAGTTCTGGTTCTGGGATCTTGGAAC
>NW_012110008.1:57216-60064 GCF_000951045.1 Mandrillus leucophaeus | reverse complement strand
AAAGAGACACTAAACTTTTATATTTATATATACAAGGCTTTTATATTTAAATACAGATGAGTGAAATGTTCCTTGTCATATTTTTGCTTAGGAAGCACCAGTGAGCATTTGGAGAGAAGGGTAAACACAGCTGCCTGGAAATGGCTTTTAGAAACCCATTAAACTGAATGATTTCAACCACTGGTGATAGATGAGGGTAGGAACAAATTCCTTCATGGTACAGGAGAACACTGCAAGAAGTTACATTTTAACCTGTCTTAAATAATGAGTAAGACATAATAATTAACCTAAATGCTCAATCCACTCTCCAAATGCCTGAGGCAAATGTTCTCTCCAACGTTTTCTACTCTAAAAGTAAAATAAGCTCCTGAGTCCATTAATATTGCCTAAAAAACCTAGGTAGTGCTTGATATATTTTTAAATATTTTTAATATTTATTTTCTAGTTAGAAAAGCAATCTATCCACATTGCACAAACTGCTTAACATGAAGAAATGTGTATTTTTTTAAAAAAAAAAAACTCATATTAATATTAAAATTGGTAAAATTTGAATAAGGTCCCTAGTTCAGCTTACAGTCGTGTACCAGTGTCAATTTTCTGATACATAACAATTTTGGCAACTTTTTATGACTTTAAAATGAACACGAAACAAAACATTTTTTAAAATCACCCTCACCTGTAGTATTTTGATATTATTAAAGCAAACTAAATATGGCCTAAGAAGGACTCCATACTTCTATATTTGAGTCCTTGTGGATGATCTGTAACCTAGCTTAATAGTCAGACAAAACTGAAAATGTAACTTCTGTAACTGTGCTAAGTCTTGGCCATTCCAGAGGCCATACTTCAACCATTCATACACTGCTGAGTATTAAAACTGTGTTCAAATAAGGCAAACACCAAGCTGTAACCAATCCAGCCATTCTGTATGTCACTTCCAATTTCTGTAGTCATTCCTTTTTTTTGTCTGTAATCTTCTTCCACCACGTGGCTGCGCTGGAGCCTCTGAATCTGCTGAGATTTAGGGGGGCTGCCCGATTCACAAAACATTCATTGCTCAATTCAACTCCTTTAAATTTAATTTGGTTGAAGTTTTTCTTTTATCAGTATTGAAATAACAATGACATTGTAATTTCAAAGTGGTCAAAATATTACGTCAGTTAGGACCTCGTCTATCATCAGTGAGGTTTGCTAACCTAAAATAGCCTAAGGACAAGGCTGGATTATATTGCCTTTTTTTGTTTTTTGGGTTTTTTTGAGACGGGGTTGGAGTTTTCGCTCTATTGCCCAGGCTGGAGTGCAGTGGCACAACCTCGGCTCACTGCAACTTTCGCCTCCCGGGTTCAAGTGATTCTCCTGCCTCAGCCTCCAGAGTAGCTGGGACTACAGGTGCCTGCCACCACTCACCACGCCCAGCTAATTTTTATATTTTTTATAGAGACGGGGTTTCACCATATTGGCCAGGCTGGTCTTGAACTCCTGACCTTGTGATCTGCCCACCTCGGTCTACCAAAGTGCTGGGATTACAGGCCTGAGACACCGAGCCCGGTCTATGTTGCTCTTGATGCAGGAACTCTAATGCCATCACTGGCTTCTCTTTTGCTGTCTCTCATCTCATTCCCCTTGTTTGGCTCCAGTTTTAGACAAGTTTTTCCCTTGGGAAGCTTCGATATATTTAAGGGGAGGAAGAGATGAGAGGATAGAAAATCCCATGACTGTTTTCAAAAGTAAAGTGAATAGGTGCTAAGCAGAGAAACAAAATAAGAAGAATGTTCACTTTGGTAGATGAGCAGATAATGGAAAGTTTAAAAAATATAAAAGTATACATAAGCAATAATCATAGTTATACAAATTTATAACAAAATATCACTTCCTTTTTTCCCCTACTGCCTCTAGAATTGCAGAAGGGAACGAAATACCATTTTCGTCTGACAAACTGGACAAATAAAATTTAATAATATGCAATGATGACAGTATAGTAAGACATACGCAGAAGGGGTTCGAAATTAAAGGCTACAGCCCTTTCGAAAAACTGTTTTACTCTTTTACCCAGGAATTTCACTTTCAGAGACCTACGGAAACAATGACAAATATAGATGACTACAATGTGCAATAATATCTATACAATGTTATTTACCATAGTAAAAAGCATAATGTCTCAAAATATGGGAACAGTTAAATATGTCATGGTGTTTCTGAATGATTGAATATTTTGTAACCATTTTTTAAAAGGAAACAAATCTGTATATTTCTGTACGTTAAGAATGATCCCCGGCCCGTGCAGTGGCTCAGGCCTGTAATGCCAGCACTTTGGGAGGCTGAGGCGGGAGGATCATCTGAGGTCAGGAGTTTGAGAACAGCCTGGTCAACAGGGTGAAACCCTGTCTCTACAATAAATACAAGAATTAGCTGGGCATGTGAAGGGGTGGCCTGCCCCTCCACACCTGTGGGCATTTCTCGTTAGGTGGAAGGAGAGACTTGAGAAAACAAATGAGACACAGAGACAAAGTATAGAGGAAGAAAAAGTGGGCCCAGGGGACCGGCGCTCAGGATACAGAGGACCCGTGCCGGCACCGGTCTCTGAGTTCCCTCAGTATTTATTGATCATTATCTTTACCATCTCAGAAAAAGGGAAGTGGCAGGACAATAGGATCATAGCAGGGAGAAGGTCAGCAGTAGACATATGAATAAAGATCTCTGTGACTTAAGCTTGAGGAAAAGTGCTGTGCCTTGATATGCATATGTAAATATCTCCATAAACCTTTTTAGTGCATAAAGAGCAGCATTGTGCTAGCAAGTCCCACCTTTCGCCCTAAGGCGGTTTTCTCCTTTCTCAGTAAACAGAACA
>NW_012110008.1:52675-55016 GCF_000951045.1 Mandrillus leucophaeus | reverse complement strand
CACCGCGCCCAGCCCATGCCCAGCTAATTTTTGTAGTTTTAGTAGAGACCGGGTTTTACTGTGTTAGCCAGGATGGTCTCGATCTGCCGACCTTGTGATCCACCTGCCTTGGCCTCCCAAAGTGCTGGGATCACAGGCTGTCCGGGACTGTTTGTTTTATTACCAGCACTTGCATTCTGATTCTTAACCTTTTATTTGCTAAAAAAATAAACTAAATAAATAAATAAAATAAAAAATCTATGTTTTGAAGTGTGTACAGCTAGAGCATAGAAAAGCTAATATCTCCTTCAGGATTTCTGGAATAAGAAAAGAAGTATTTTCAACTGCAGTCCTTGGCACCAGAAAGGATAATAGGTCATGGTTCCAGGAAGGGGAAATATAGATGGCATCAGACGACTTCACATAATGCCCAGAGAATGTAGACCAGGTGCTTCTGTTCCCAGAAGCAGCGACCAGACCATGTCAAGAACACCATGTGGAAAGCAGTGGGGGCAGTTCTGGTTTCTAATGGGCTCTGCTGATCTTTCAGCTGATCTGCCAGAAAGCTCACTTTAGGCAAAAACTGAAATTGAATCTGGTGTGTAATTCACTATACATGGATATTTTATTCTCTGTATAACTCTAGCAAGGCTGAACCCTTAGCAAGTCAAAGGCTTACCTACCTGAGGTGCCTTTCACAGATTTATCACATCCCCCAGTAGGAGACAGCAAGAAGGCATTTTTCCATGAGTAGAATATATACAGTCAAAGTTTTTTCCATGACGTTTTTCAGATACCCAGAGAAAACAGCTTGCAAGGGCAAGAGATAAAAATCAACGTATATTCATGGCTTTGAGCCTACGCATTTTTTATCGACAAACTACTTCTAAACATCTGTCATTCAAGCACATTAGGGACCTACTGCTTAGCACAAACTAGTCTATATCCAAGTAGACATCACAATGAGAATTCATAGCTACTAGTATGATTTAGAATTTAACTACCTGTCTTCTAAAAAGAACAGCTAACACGTAAATGGAAAAAAAGTACTCTATGTTACAACTATCTAATGAAGGGCTAGACAATTAGAATCGAATTATTTTGCTTTTTGAGATATTAAACCCTCAGTTCTCCTTTCCCCCCACTAGTATTGTGTTTCTCTCCCTGGATCCTTTTTCTTCTTGTTGTTAGAGATACCCACCAAGGCCAGTTGCTCTCCATTTACAAGCATATATTGCTATTATAGTAATACCTCACCTATCTGAAGCTCAGCTTCAAGGAACTTCAACTCCTTAAACTATTCCTAAGAATTAGGAAATAAGGAAAATTGCAAAGAAAATGAGGTAAAAGAATCTATGTATCAACGAATGTCTTTCAAATCCTAACTCAGGGTTCATTTACTCATATTGTGCCTCAAGTTTAATAGGTATCTGCTGGGAGATATAAACGTACCTTGTCAGAAGTGCTATGTTACCTGGAGATATAAAAGTGAATAAAGTACCCTCAAAGAATTTACCGTCCTAATAATATTAGCTAATCTGGTTTTGTGGCTACTGAAGTATAAAGACAGCAAAATAGAATTAACAAAGAATTCCCACAGAAAGGCATACAGATAGCAGCAAGATCAAAACTATTTTTGGTTCTATTCTTAAATCACAGAGTAATTTGAGGCCAGTCACTCAAACTCTAGGTATTCATTTGGATTAGATTATTTTTAAGTTCCTATTTTGTTCTCCAATTCTATGAATACAGTTTTAAAACAGTTCACAATCTGATAACAGGAGACTTTTTTTTAAGGCACAAGAAGTCAAAAAACACAGCAGAATGGAGTCATTTACTACAGGAGTGAATTACTCCATCTTCTGCAACATCATAAATACTGTTGACAACAGCCCACAGACTGGAAAAGCCCAGACAGGGAACTTGTATGTTGTTACATTTACATCCTTTATCTCATCATTTTAAAATTTATTGACTTGTTTATTATCTATGATCCTCCACTGGAATATATATCTCGCATGACAAATATTCTTTTGACAATTTTTGACATTAACATTCAGTTTTATAACTACATTTCTGGGAATTTTTTGTCCTTATGTCTAGATTAATTGGTTTAGCCATCCTTGCCTATATTTTTATGCCATAATTTCTCCCTTTCTTACATTCCTACTTTTGCTTATTTTTCAATATGTTGGCATGTAGTTTCCCAGTGATTTATTTCAAAATAGAATGGTATGAGGAATATATTTTCTGGATCATTGTATATATAAAATTGTCTTTTATGCATGAAAGATGGCTTGCCAGGGTATATAATTCTCAAATGTTTGAGGGCGGTAGCATGCTTTCCTGGCATGTATTTTTT
>NW_012110008.1:40193-52350 GCF_000951045.1 Mandrillus leucophaeus | reverse complement strand
AGCATTCACTTTGTTCAATCAGTTTAGAACACCTTGTGGCAAGGAATGGAAATAAGGGTAGAGGAAGGAAATAAAAACCTCTTTTCATTTTTTCCTACCTCATCTCCAAAGTTACACAGTAATGGGGATGGCAAGAAGAGGAATAAGTGGAGAGATATTTAGAAGTAAAGTCTGCAGAGCCTGGTGATTGACTTGCAAAGTAGGTGAAAAAGAAATCTAGGGTGGCTTCTAGATATCTTGCTAGGCTGACTTGGCTATTCTTGCTTCAAACCTGGATTTAGGGTTAATGTAATACTTTTGAGATTATCCTCCAAGCTCTTTTCCTCACCATCACATTTTAATTTGTAACTGGACTGTATCTTCAGTCATTCAAAGTCCCCACTAGCTGAATGATTTGAAGAGTTTGAGGCTTATGAATTCTTCTCAACAAACCCTTCTCTTAGTGATTCTTTCCTCTGAATTTTTATTGTACTTTAACCAGATTTCTATCGCCACTTATCACATTGTATTGTAATTGAAATAGGTTGCCTACTTGTCTATCGCCATTGGACTAGGAACACCTCAGAGGGCATAGTGTTATATTTATGTTTTTACCAATGCTTGGCACTGAGAAGAAACTGAAGCAATAATTACAGAATTAGTGGTCATATACAAGAAATATGCGTTTACAAAAAAAAAAAAAAACAAACCATTTTTCACATATAGGGAGTTTGTGAGATGGCTATATTTGAAAGCATTTTCATTATAAGAAAACAGAACTGAAGCCAGACTCTTCAGAATTCCTCCAGTTTATCATTCATTCATTTATTCATCAATGCTATATATTTAGGTACCAAGCACTGGCTGAGGGTTGAAGACGGAATGAATGACAACATCGAGCTCTGGAGTCGATCAGGGACTAAAAAAGAAAGTGCATCTCACTTAGTGGTCCCACCATTTCCCCTAGAGGGCAAAGCCTGACCTTGAGACCAGGTGGAATTGTAGGGGAACTTCAGAAGTCAAGGACCAGGCCTCATTGGCCTTGTCAGGCAACGAGTAAGCAATCAGTGCGTGTTTGTTGAAACAGGTTGAAAAAAAATAGTCATCTTCATCAAATGAACTTTAAAACGGAGATGATCTAAATTCAGATGTAGTTTTTTAAGTCCTTTAAAGTTTAACTGAAATGCAACATAGAAATTTATTTCTATTTGTACTAAATCTAATTGAACAAAATCTAATCGATTTTGTTAAAATCCAGAAGAGTCGGGGATGGGCAAGTTTTAGAAATAACGTGGCCTCCTCATTAAAGAGCCTGCGAGATGTGAGACCAGCTGAGAGCGGAGGCCTCTGGAAGGTGACCCCCTTATCTGGAGGGTGGGGGAGGGAGTGTGCACACTTGAGCCCTTGTCCTTGAAGGGGATTGAGCGAGCCGAGGGGAGGGGTAGGCGGTGCTCGGGTTTCCAATCACAATGGAGAAACCTAAGAGGCTGCGGAGGTTGTGGGGCCCCGCCCCCGCCCCCTCCTCCCTCCTTGCAGAGCCGGCGCCGGAGACGCACGCAGCTCACATTGTCTTCTCCGCAGTGCTGCTACTGAGGTCTCCAGCGCCTTCTCCCTCCTGGTAGGTTTCAGCTCAGGATCCTGAATCCTGGCTCACAGACTAGCCTGGTGGGACGTGCGGGGGAGTAATTGTGTGGGGAGCCGCGGGAAGGAGGAAGAAGCACATCTCTCCTCCGTGGCCTTTCGCTCTGAGCATCCGGCCTCGGGCCCTGACTCTGCCGCTCGGTTTGGGGCGCAGGGCGGGTCGTGCCCTGGCGGAGGAGCAGAAGGCGGAGGGTAGCAGCGGCGGCTCAGGGGAGTTCTATCAGGGGAGAGACTTGCTGCATTTGCAGCTAAAACCGGGCCCTGCTTGTCCTTGGTGGGTTCATGGCGGCCACATCACCCCCACGGCCTGCTGGCGGGAGTCGGGACACGTGCCCAAGTAGCTGGGGGAGGGGGACGGAACCAGGTGGCCTGTGAAGGCTGGACGATCTTTACGTCGAATATTTCAATCTACTACCAAGGTAATAGAGAAATGCCCCTGCACTCGCTGGGATGGGGAGAAAGGCACCTAGATGACCAGCATGTTTGGCGCTGTACTTATCTTTACCCGGCTCTCAGCCTTTCCGGGAGCTATGCGCAAGTTCTTTCCTGCAGGGCCTCTTTTCTGGTGCTTCGTTTACTTTACCAGCCTTGGGTTCTCCGAGTAAGGAAGTCCTAGACTTGTCCCCACAGACCTTACTCGGGGAAATCTCTAGCTTCTGCCTGCCCTTGTGATCTGCTGTTGTTTGCTGCCTGCACCCCGAGGAGGAGATGGTTTGTGCGCGCCGCGAGCAGTACAAGCTGCAGTAAGGGCCTGGGGGATGGGGGGAGGGGAGGAATTCAAAAGCAAAACCTGAATCTTTAAAAGATTACAGTGAGAAAGATTCTTGAAAGAAGATCTTTGTTCCTGAAATTAAGGCACTCGCTTATTTCTAATGATATATATCCACAGCAGTGAGGAGACGTAAGGGACCAAGACTCAGACAAATTTTTACCGTTTGTCGTTCTTTTTTTTTTTTTTTTTTTGAGGCAGAGTCTCCCTCTGTCGCCCAGGCTGGAGTGCGGTGGCGCGATCTCGGCTCACTGCAAGCTCCGCCTGCCGGGTCCACGCCATTCTCCTGCCTCAGCCTCCCGAGTAGCTGGGAGTACAGGCGCCCACCACCACGCCCGGCTAATTTTTGTTTTTGTATTTTTAGTAGAGACGGAGTTTCACCGTGTTAGGCAGGATGGTCTTGATCTCCTGACCTCGTGATCCGCCTGCCTCGGCCTCCCAAAGTGCTGGGATTACAGGCGTGAGCCACTGCGCCCGGCCGGTTTGTCCTTGTGCCTTGCAGCCTGCACTCTGATGTTGGCACAGGCCTGTATATAATGCAGACCATTTTCTTCTCATTTCTTAAAACTCCTTTTAAGGAAAAATTAAAGAAAAGCACTTCCACCAGAAATATCTGAAAGAAAATCTGACTTGAGCCTTTAAATTGTACTTCCTGAAGTTTTCTAAGTTAAAAGGTCTGTCAGAACAACGAATCTGTATTTATATAGCCACCGTTTCTGGATTTTCATTTTCCACTGTTTCCTGGGCGCCCTATATGCCAAAATGATCGTAAACAGACCATCTGACAACAGTAAACTTAAGGGCAGAACAACTATCCATGTGTGTCCTTCGTTCAAGAAGAGATGCAGCATTCTTTCTTCTGAGCCTGCTTAAAATGCAGGCCCTGGCTGAATTTGCTTCATTTTAAGGTCATCTGTTTGTGGAGACACTTGAACAACATTGCATCTTTCTTCTCTCTTTAGCATCCACTAGGAAACTGTAAGTATGATCTGTAAAGGCGAAAAAATCTCGTTTTAATTTATCCTTACAGATGGGAGGAAATATTTTTTGGAAAAAAAGTAGCTATAAGACAAAATAGTTGTTACACAGTTGTCTCCAAATTCAGATACTTTATTCCAACTCAGTCCTGCTAACTCTTACTTTACATATACAGTTAATAAACTAGGCTTATTGCTTAGTCCATTGCAGATTAGAATTAAAAACTAGACTGGGAAGCACTGGTACAGTTTGAGACAGGTATGGTGGCCTCAGATGCGACAGTCTGACATAAAAAGTAAAAACCAAGTGAAAATAATGGACATTACAATGGGTTACTAAAATTATAAGTAATAATGATGAAGAAAAGGCTTATTTGCCATCTGTATTCTCTGTTCAAGAAGGCAGGGTGGTATATATTTAGTGTACTATAAATTGCCATGGAATTGATGTTTATTTCTGTAAGTTTTGCTGTTTTTTTCAGTTATCTAGAAAACATATCTGGTTATCTGATGGCACAGATACATTTGTTACTGTGCAGATCATTCATTTTCCAACAGGTTTCATTTTTTGTTTTGTTTTGTTTTTTTACATTTTGGGGGTCTTTAATTTGGATGGTTAGACAGAAACTGTTTCAGAGACTGATAGTCTCCTAATATGATCCCCTGAAAGGACAATGTGTTAAGTGTCTACTTTCCAAGAAGCTTCTGAGGTACCCTAAAAGGAATTCAGGTTGATATTTTTGCAGACTTTGCATAAAAATTGTTCGTTGCCATTTTACAGTCACTATGTATTAAGTGTGCATTCTATGTCCAGTACACTGTAACACATTTTATGTGAGACAAAATAGAAGAATCAATCCATGTCTTCCAAGAATGATAATAACCATTAATAGTAGAAATTATGTTCAAAATTGGCCATTTATTCTTTTTATCCAAGCTTAAATGAGAGTTAATACTAGACCCAAACTTAGTTTACATAGTTACATATATATTCTTCATAGGGGAAACAAATTAGCTAATTTACACATGAATATTCAGGTTTTTAGCCAGAAATAGTAACAACCTACTAAATGCATGGACTCATAGGGTGAAGGAAGAAATCCAGTTCTAATGGGCTTTCATGAAAGTTTTTACCTTAATGAATTCTTCCATTAAATGGATCTCATGGGTTTTGTTTTGTTTTCTTTTCTTTTGAGACGGAGTCTGTGGCCAGGTTGGAGTGCAGTGGTGCCATCTCAGCTCACTGCAAGCTCCACCTCCCGGATTCAAGTGATTCTCCTGCCTTAGCCTCCCGAGTAGTTAGGAAGGACTAGAGTAGTTAGGAAGGACTACAGGCGTGCGCCACCATGCCCAGCTAATTTTCGTTTTTTAGTAGAGATGGGGTTTCACCATGTTGGCCAGGATAGTGTCAATCTCTTGACCTCGTGATCTGCCTGCCTCTGCCTCCCAAAGTGTTGGGATTACAGGCATGAGCCACCACGCCCAGCCCGGCCTCATGGTTCTTTAAAATACATTCTGCTTTCTAGAATATCATTAGGCTGATTTTAAGTTGTACTTCAGTTCAAAATTGCAACAGTATCATTTTAAGGATGATTTCTATTTGAATTTCCTATGCAGATATATGTGTAATGTTTTGATTCTTTCCTTGCAGTGCAAAATGGCAACTCTTAAGGAAAAACTCATTGCACCAGTTGCGGAAGAAGAGGCAACAGCCCCAAACAATAAGATCACTGTAGTGGGTGTTGGACAAGTTGGTATGGCGTGTGCTATCAGCATTCTGGGAAAGGTACATTTCAAGAACACCATAGATGATAGAGAAGTTCAGCATGTGCACACAGTTTCTTTGGGCACCTTGGAATTTTATTATATCTCTGAAAGATTTCTTTTTTTCCTGAACAATTTGAAGTTGTAGATGTAATTCTATTTCACTTTTAAATATTTAAGCATGTATCTCCTAAAAGAATTATATTCTCCCTATGTGACCGTAATAGTTACTGCACTTAGAGAATTTAACACTGATGCAATACTATCATCGAGCATATACTATTAACATTTAAAATTCTCCATGTTGTCAAAAATCTCAAAATCATGCCATTTATAGCTATTTTCACTTCAGTGCAAGATCATGTGTTTCATACACTTGTCATGTCTCTTCTTTAATCTGGAACTGTTACTCAACCTTTCTTTGTTTCTTCTGTCATTGACATTTTTGTAGCATCCAGGTGAGTTCTGTAGAATGTCCCTCAGTTTGTCTGTCTGATGTTTTCTTGTAATTCAGCTCGGGTTGAATTTATTGGGTGGGATTGGAACTAGGTGATGTCATGTCCTCCTTTGTGCAGACCATCAGGAGACACATGATGTTCAACTTGTGTCATTACTGCTGAACTTAATCCCCTGGTTCAAGTGGTCACAGCAAGCCTTCTCTACTGCAAAGATCCCTTTCCCTCCTTTAATTAATAAGTAGTGTGTGCATGCACGGCTTTGTGAGTTTGTGGGAATGTTCTGTTAAGCCCTTGAAACTTTTACCTATTGGTTTTATTTTGAAATGATTTCAGATTTTGAAATGATTTTATTTTGAAATGATTTCAGATTTACAGAAAGTTTGTAAGAATGGTAAAAAAATGGTAAAAAAAACTTTCATAAATACTTCACTGACATTTACCAATTCTTAACATTTTGTTATTTATGCTTTCTCACCATATATACATATATGCACATATATGTGTGTGTGTATATATATGTATGCTCATAGGTAGATAGATTTATAGATACAGAGATCTATAGAAATAGATACAGATGTCCATGATATATGTGTCTATATCTATAGATGGCTTTTTTTCTGAACCATTTGAAAATAAATTGCAGATATTATGCCCTTTACTTCTAAGTCCTTTAGAGCAGCAGTCCCCAACCTTTCTGGCACTAGTGACCAGTTTCGTGGGAGACAATTTTTCCACAGATGTGGGGTGAGGGGATGGTTTCAGGATAAAATTGTTCCACTTCAGATCATCAGGCATTAGCTAGATTCTCTAGATTCAGCACTGGCCCGTGACCTTGGTTTTGGGGACCCCTGTTTTAGAGTACATTTCCTTAGAACATATTCTGAGATAATCAGTGCAATTATCAACATCAGGAGGTTTAACACTAATACTATACTGTTTTCACCTTCCACTTCAGTTTTTCTTATATACCTCCATAGGCTTTTTGCCTTACCTCATATGTATCCTTTATAGTTCAAACCACAGTTAAGCTTTCTTTAGTTCTGAAAGACTTTTGAGGAAAAAAGCCCTTTTCTTATTTATCTCACTGAATTGATTCCTTATTTCTTCTGCTGGCTGCCTTAAATGTAGGAACAACAAAAACAAAAATGCTGCCTTGCCTTCAGGAGAACACACTGTCCCTTTGTATCACATGTAAAGGCTGCCTGAATAACCCCTAACGAAGCACATTTCTGTTTTCAAAGCTTAAATTCTAAAGCAGCAAACTGAATCTTTACTGAGAAACACTTATCAAAAAAATCAACTAAAAAACGTAGTGGACACCGATGAACGTTTTATCCTTTTGCATTTCCTTCTAGCTAGCTTCAATTGACTTAGGTAACTATCATTTAGGATAGCAGCTCCCTTGATTACAGGGAATTGAAATAACCACAATTTCATGCTCACTGTTCATGCCAATAAAAACAAAAAGTATTCCAGTTTACATCCTTTTGAAAAAAAAGTTGAGTATGTGCCATGTTCAAAGATAAAATACTTCATTTTAAACAACCTTAGGAGATAGGAGCTGTTCATATACTTGCTGTTGGATGAGATAGTTGATGCTTAACAAGCCTGTCCACAGTCTCACATGTGGCAGTGGTAGAGCTGTATTTTGAACCCAGGGCTCTGAACTCTTCACCGTAGTGACTTGACAATTTTCATTTTATTATTCAATGCTACTGTTTAGGCATTTAGAAAAAAATAAATGCATTCATTAAATACTAGCTAGAGATTTTTCTTTCCTTCTGTTAATCTCAAAACTTGGGCCTTTCAGGAAACTATATCTGAGCTATCATGATTCTATAAGAAGTACCTTTATGATGTTGTAATCATAAATTTTAAATTCTCTTCAGTAAATAATTTAATTGAGACTGTGCCTGGAGTTATATAACACGTTGGCTCAACTCAAGGGCTTAAGGGAATAGCCCCTGCTGCTACCACAGTTGGATTCTTCAGATTCAGAGACTATGATTTCTGTCTTTCTGGGGTGTTTTTTTTGTTTTGTTTTGTTTTTTTTGAGACAGAGTCTCACTTTGTCTCCCAGGCTGGAGTGCAGTGGCGGGATCTCAGCTCACTGCAACCTCCACCTCCTGGGTTCAAACAATTCTCCTGCCTCAGCCTCCTGAGTAGCTAGGACTACAGGTGCGTGGCACCCACGCCCGGCTAATTCTTTGTGTTTTTAGTAGAGACAGGATTTCACTGTGTTAGCCAGGCTGGTCTGGAACTCCTGACCTCATGATCTGCCTTTCTCGGCCTCCCAAAGTGCTGGGATTACAGGTGTGAGCCACTGCGTCCAGCCCTGATTTCTGTTTTTCAATCTAGCATTCTTTTCCCTTTATCTTTTGCAAAATGGAGTACATTGCCTTAGAAATAAAGTGAAGACTATCTAACAAAGAATATTTTTGAAACTGTAAGTACAGGAAAGAATGACTGACTTGTTGAAAGATGGTTTTACCAATTAAAAATGTCTAAATATTATTTTAATGGTTAAAGGTAGAAAGTGGTTCAAAATTGTGTTCATACATGGTAAAGATTAGAAATCCCACTAGCTTAATAGAGAAAGGAAAATAACTCTGCATGTGGGTGTTTGTATAGTACTTCATTTATTCCTTTCTGTAACCTGTCAGAGGATATTGTCATGTATATCGTATGGTCGAAAAAAACAAAAACCAAACACCCAAGATGACACAGATAGTACATGCCAGATCTGGCCTTTTTGAGCTCATAGATCGTGTAATTTGCCCCCAGACATTAAATAAAAGTATAGCATCGGAGAGGTTGAGGAGGGACATGCATTAGCTAGATTCTCGAAGCCCACTAAGGCTGCCTAGTACAGTGTCCCACCGTATGAAGAAGACTTGGTCATTTTTGGCTTCTACTTTTGCCCACTCTTGGCGGCCCATTGCTTATATAATAACCATAGAGAGCTTTCATAAAACTAGTGGCTCCCCTACTTAAAACTCTCCAGTCATTTTACAGTGCACATATGCTGCACACATACATAAAATCCCATGAGGCCTCACAGATCCCTCCCTGCCTGTTTCTCAGAGCAAAGCAATGGAACACAGAATTCCAGGGGCACCATACACACGCAGGCAGCAGACCTGCCAGTGCAACGTGATGGTACCATCTCTGACTTCATCTCTTCTGTTTTTCTTCCGCCTCCCAAATGCCAATCTCATTTTTGCTTAAACTCTTTTACTTGCATTTCCCTTCACATGAAATGTTCTTCCCTAGGCCACAGGGTTGACCGCTTCCTGTCATTCAGATCTTACTGCAAATGCACGCCTGTGCAGGCAGGCCGTCCTTGCCTTCCGACTTCCTTCCCAGTAGCTTCAACATCTTCCTGCCTTATGCATTTAAGAGCATTTCTACCTTCAGAGATTAGCCTGATTTGTTGTTTGTTTAATTCCTATTCCCTTCCTGATACATTCCATGGCTTCAGAGACTTTATCATAACTGTATACCCGAGTAGCAGGATAATGCCAGGCACTTATATGATAAATAAACGAATACTTCTGCTATTACTTGTAAGCTGCACTCATATTTTGTCAAACTTTGGTCATGGCTTTATCTTCTACTGCTAGACTTTACTTTTGCCCCATTATCCATCTCAGACTGCATTTTAACCACCAAGACAGGAGGATCTGAATGTCGAACTTATCATGTTGTAGGGGTCAGGAAGAGCTTTGAGGCAAGATTATCATAAATCCTTAGCTTCTAAGTCTGTCTTTGGTTTGAGTGTTTATCCTTGCTTCAGTCAACTATAGCCATGTTCTTGTGGACAAACACGGTATAACAAAGCTCTTAAGAGGAGCAAGGTAGGTAGAACGACAAATTGCAAAATAGTTTTTGCAGTGCAAGACTTGGCTTAAAAGTAAAACATAATGAAAATTTGGTATCTGTACAACCCACCTCTGGTATGTCAGCCAGAAACATGCTCAAATAGTATTTAATAATAATGTAGAAGTAGCATTTCAGAGGGGAAGAAACCAACTATTGAATAAATGGCACTTAATCCATTTAGCTAATTATTTGAGAAAGGTTATACCTTTTCCTCCTGCAAAATTGTATGCATACTAAATAAACACTTGGAGAGAGAGAGAGAGATATGTGTATATATTTATTTTTTCTCTTGAGAGAGAGAGTCTTACTCTGTCACTCAGGCTGAAGCACAGTAGCACAATCTCTGCTCACTGCAACCTCCGCCTCTCGGATTCAAGTGATTCTCCTGCCTCAGCCTCCCGAGTAGCTGGGATTACAGGTGCATGCCACCATGCCCGGCTAATTTTTGTATTTTTAGTACAGACAGGCTTTCACTATGTTGGCCAGGCTGGTCTCAAACTCCTGACCTCAGGTCATCTGCCTTCCTCGGCCCCGCAAAATGCTGGGATTATAGGCATGAGCCACGACCCCTGGCCAACACTTAGGTGTGAAAATGAAACCATCAAATATTAAGGCACTCGAGGTAGTGGAAGAGGCAGAATATATGGCTGTGTCTGGTCCACACAGGACTTTAGATTAAAAGCCTTTTTGTTAAGTCTGTCACAGAAGTAGAGTAAAAATAAATACGTTTTTAAAAGCCATTTTAGTGATATATTAAGCAAGCTTTCAACAGTGGTTTTCTTGGTATCTAAGTGACCTTGATCCATAGTAAGAATACTGCTTTTGCAGTTAATCTAAACCTTGCCATTTTAAACATACTTACAGCTTAAGTGAAATAAATGTATGGTAAATTCATTTTATAAAATATGTGAATAAGGATTTATTTAAGCCAAACAATAGGTCGAGTACTTAGGCACACGTCTTCTATTTGCATGCCTCTGGATTTGGGTGATATTCAGTGCTGCAGATGCAGCTCAATTCAGTGTTACAATTATTATTATTTAAGTGTTGGATCTCTTCCTTCCTTTTCAGCCGCGAATGCACTTCTCAGGCAATTCTCTACACCCACTGACACAAAGAGACAGGATCTGAGATCCTGTGACATCCTTTTCTACTTAAGCACTAAATTGTTTTGCCCTGTTGACTTCAGCAGCACACATGTGATGTTACTAAAATAAGAGTGATATTCCCAGTGCTCAGTACCTTAATAGAATCGTTATGGCTGTTATCAAGTTGTATCGCATTAATGTAGGACCTAAAAAACACAAATGAGAACTTTGTGTGCTCTTATCAGAGATTGCGAAGAACAAAAGCAGCTTTAAAGGTGTCAAAACGTCTTTAAGGAAAACTGGATAAAAATTCATGCCAGTATTTGATACACATGGAAATGAGGAAATGTTTTGTACCTGATCCCCAACTCACAGAGTGGTCATTTCAAAAATCTGCAAGTAATTTGGTTGCTCAGAGCTAAGGACACATTCGATCATCGGGAGGCCTCAGTCTTAGAGAAACCCTCACAAGCAAGCCCTCTATAACTCACTTCATGAGACCAGGCAGCCACTTAGATTTTAGCAACAGAGGACAGTGTTTATTCATTGTCCTAAGGGGAGCGAGACTTGCTTTATCTAGCAAGCTAAGTAGGTCAACTTTTCTTATTGGTTGTCTCCCAGCTCTCTGCTGCATCTCCCTCTGGTGGCCCCTGCCGCTTGTGCTACTCCACCTTATTCTTCAAAGTGCTTCCTGAACTCCAGTTACTTACCCGCCGCCCCCCCACACCCCCGTCCCCCACTCCTCCATTAATACCCTTCACCTGTGTAGCTGATCGCACTACTATTCTTAGAAGAGGTTGACCCTTGAACAACATGGGCTGGTTCATTTACAGGCAGATTTTTTTTTTCAGCCAAAAGTATATTGAAAATACAGTATTCGGGGGATGCGAAACCCACATATATGGAGAGTCTTTTGCATCCTGTGAATACTGTCCTTTCTGTATACTTGATTATGCCCAGATTTTGGTACACTCGGGAGTCCTAGAACCAATCCCTTGAGGATCATATATTGAGGAATGACTGTAATGGCATTTTAAACTGGGCCCCAGAATTGAAATATTTTACTTAGCTGATATTTTTGCTAACAGCCGTAACAACAGTAAAAGCAAGGACTCTGGTGATGTTTGAATAGGAGGGATAACCATTTTATAAATAGTTTATAAATTATGATTTCCATAAGATAATGGAGTTTCACAGGTGAAAGGTTGCTTAGATGCATGTAAACCAACCACCTTTTTTTCCCTTTTTTTCTTTCACTTTTATGTAGACATTCTGAGAACGTTTAAAAAGTTAATAATTCCAGGCCCAGCGCTGCCTATTCCAGGCCAGGCCTGTAATCCCAGCACTTTGGGAGACCGAGGTGGGTGGATCGACTGAGGTCAGGAGTTCAATACCAGCCTGGGCAACATGGCAAAACACCGTCTCTACTAAAAATACAAAAATTAACTGGGTATGGTGGCATGCACCTGTGATCCCAGCTACTCAAGAGGCTGAGGCTGGAATATCACTTGAACCTGGGAAGTGGAGATTGCAGTGAGCTGAGATGGCACCACTGCACTCCAGCCTGGGCAACAGAGTGAGACTCTGTCTCAAAAAAAA
>NW_012110008.1:37093-40143 GCF_000951045.1 Mandrillus leucophaeus | reverse complement strand
TGGTAACTGCAGGAGTCCGTCAGCAAGAAGGGGAGAGTCGGCTCAATCTGGTGCAGAGAAATATTAATGTCTTCAAATTCATTATTCCTCAGATCGTCAAGTACAGTCCTGATTGCATCATAATTGTGGTTTCCAACCCAGAGCTGGTTTTACAGGCGCCCGCCACCTCACCCGGCTAGTTTTTTTGGTATATTTTAGTAGAGAGATGGTTTCACTGTGTTAGCCAGGATGGTCTCGATCTGCTGACCTCATGATCCACCCGTCTCGGCCTCCCAAAGTGCTGGGATTACAGGCTTGAGCCACCGCGCCCGGCCTGATCAAGATTAAATAGTATATTCATTACTTTAGATTGATTTTGAGTGGGGTACAGAGAATGACAATTGGAATAGAAAACAAAAGAAATCTGAGACTGGACAAATCTCAGGCACAGATTTGGAGTGATCTCATGAAAAAACCTCCGAGTCCTAGATTCTTCTGCCCATAAAACTCTCCCTCCTTTCCCCACCAAGACATTTGAGTGGATCAGAGCCACCCTGAAAATTCCAAGCTTCAGCCTGGGTTTCAAATCCCGGTGATTTAAGCCAAATCTACCCTCTCAGAAAGCCTCCAAATTGGGGTGACCTCAAGGATGGACACATTGCCCAAGGTTGTTTCTGGGCCTGAGTGTGTTTGTTTTCACCGTTCCCTCCCGCTTAATCTATAGACTTGTATTCAGTAGGCCTACTCCTGAACTAAGCTGGTTTCCTAATGAATCTTTAAGTCTACATGTTCTTAAAGTATAGTTTGTACCATGTGACCTGAATCCTTGTTGAGTATCCAAGTCCATGGTAAAATTCCCAAGATGTTTAGACCTTGGTGCTTAGCCATGTTAAAGATCTTTCTCTGGGTTAGATTGTGAGCTGAGGCATCCTCGAGTGGCTTAGGGTTCTAATGCCTGTCTTTGCGTTTACAGTCTCTGGCTGATGAACTTGCTCTTGTGGATGTTTTGGAAGATAAGCTTAAAGGAGAAATGATGGATCTGCAGCATGGGAGCTTATTTCTTCAGACGCCTAAAATTGTGGCAGATAAAGGTAATTTCACTTAATGCCCAAAGTGATCTAATATTTTTTCATGCCCCCAAAAACACATTTGGAATGCATCTTACAGCATAATAGATTTATTTGTAAGTAGGAAAAGTTTTGGAACAGTTATTTCAATAACTGTCAGTAAGATATTTATAATTTAGTTTAGTAAATTCAAATTATTGCAAAATTGTTATATAATTATAAAATATTTCCCCCTTTTTCCTCATTTAATAAAAAGCTCTTCTTATTGCTCTTCTTATTTCTCTACCATATTCTACTTTTTATTTCTCATACATTTTATATTTGCTTATTAATGGACAGCTACCTAAAATGAGTTTGCTAGCCAGAAATGATCACTGATATGTCACCAACAGGAAATAACAAATCGGATTTATAGCATTGTTTGGCTTATTTTACCACCTTTCTTCTATAGGCCAATTTTCTTTCATCCATTTCTAGAAACCCACTTGCTACTACTAAAATGTACACGTAGCAAATTGACATTTTCCCATTGGAAGTGTATGTAGAAAATGGTTAGGTATTCCACACTCCACACTGCCACACTAGTTATCTTTATCCTAAAACAGATGCTTTCTCTGAAATGAAAGTTTAAATGCATTCTTTTCTTTAAAGATTTCTTATCTTTTTATAAACCTTTGTCTGTATTCTAAAACCTCTAGCAGGGCCTGCACAGCTCTCAATTTGGATATAACCTGCGTTTCCTCATGGCTCATCGTCCTCCTCTCTGTCTCTGTTATAAAATTAATCTTCCCATCCTGGTGAATCTGGTGTTGGCAGTTTCTTTTCTTGTGGGTCCAGTTTATTCTCAAGGTTAAACTCAAGTATCACTTCTGTTAACCCTCTCCCACATACGTTTTACACATTTGATATGTAACATTTTGGGCTATTGTATTATAACAGCTTGTTGTATGTATCTGAGAACCGGCATGTTTTAGATCCCAGAAGTATTGGTATAAAGTAATTTCAATGCCTTGAAGAAACTAAATAATAGCTATTATTTATAAATTTGTAACATTCTGGGTACTGTATGAAACATTTTGCACACATTATTTCATCTTACTTCATCTTTGCAACAACCTTAGGAAATGTAGGGACTATAATTACTGCCATTTTATGGGAGAGGAACCTGCCAAAGTATTAACCATCAAAAGCCACATTGTAACCCAGTTTAATTATGCGAATCATCCATAGCTATTGAGTCAAATGACCACATCAAATCATGATATCTGTGTATTTTGAAAAAGGACACACTTCCTTAAGAAAAAAAGGAAATCTCCAGGGAAACTTGCAGTGCTAAAAAGCGAATAAGCTTCCTAAAAATATTGAGTATTAGAAATCCAAGTTTTAGTTTCCAGACAAAACCAAACACTTCAGTGCCTTCCTTCCCTTCCTAAATTTAACTTTTTAAGATAAAATAAAAGTAACTTAAGATTGATTGGTTTTGGGTTTTTTTTTTTTATTTTTTTGATGTCTACCTATTGGAGTCACTGTTTACACTTCATTTTATCCCTGACAATTCATTGAATTCGTAGCCAAAACCATACTTTGGGGTCATCTTTATTTCCTTTATTTTCTGAGGCAGTTTGATGTTTGGATTATTGCAGTGTAGCTCAAGGGAGAAAAATCAAGCCACAGGAACATTGAACTTCAAGCCCTTACAATACAGAAAACTTAATTCACATATACGTTCTAGAAGCTTATGTATGGTTAGGCTTTTAGAGCATGTCATATAGGATATGTTTTAATGAAGAGTTGCATTTAAAGTACCTGTTTTTGCCTTTCTTTTTAAAGATTATTCTGTGACTGCCAATTCCAAGATTGTAGTGGTAACTGCAGGAGTCCGTCAGCAAGAAGGGGAGAGTCGGCTCAATCTGGTGCAGAGAAATGTTAATGTCTTCAAATTCATTATTCCTCAGATCGTCAAGTACAGTCCTGATTGCATCATAATTGTGGTTTCCAACCCAG
>NW_012110008.1:30813-36148 GCF_000951045.1 Mandrillus leucophaeus | reverse complement strand
TGTGAATAAGAGCTAGGGGAATCCCCACAGTGTCTTGAGTATTGAGAGTTGAGAGCCAGCGAGGACGGAGGTTATTTCCATATTTTTACTCTCTGCAAACCAAGATTGGAGTTTATTAAATGGTTCAGTCTTATATATAAAACTTCTCATAAATATATATGTGCCAGGCCGGGCACGGTGACTCACGCCTGTAATCCCAGCACTTTGGGAGGCCGAGACGGGCGGATCACGAGGTCAGGAGATCGAGACCACCTTGGCTAACACGGTGAAACCCTATCTCTACTAAAAATACAAAAAATTAGCTGGGCGTGGTGGCGGGCGCCTGTAGTCCCAGCTACTCCGGAGGCGGAGGCAGGAGAATAGCGTGAACCCGAGAGGCGGAGCTTGCAGTGAGCCGAGATCGCGCCACTGCACTCCAGCCTGGGCAACAGAGCCAGACTCCGTTTCAAAAACAAAACAAAACAAAAAATCAGGTAGATGTAGAATAGGAATGATAAGTAGCTGGCACATAGTAAGTTCTGCATCCTGTGCCTCAGGCAGGCATCACTAAATGATTATACAACTTTCTAGATATAGCTTCACAGCTGGATTTTCCAGGGAGTCACTTCCACTGAATCAAAGTTGGCAAGGAAAAGTTATCCAGTACCAAATGTCCTTGAATTATCATAGCCATTGTCGACAGAGTAGTGTGGGGGTGGAGGCTGCAGCATTAACTTTCAGCTCTTCACCTTCCTTGTGTGCACATTTTTTACTTTTTACATCTTAGCCTGCAAGTGCTGTGATCCTATCTGGATCAGCAGAAGTTTTATCTCTGTGGTTTTAAGGCTATGCCACACTGGAGCAAAGGTTCTGACATAGATGTTCTTTTATTAAATAGAAATGTTTAATACTATGTATTATCATAATTGTTTACTGAAGAATTCCTCATGCCCAGAAAAATTTATGGTAGCAAGATTTGGAAGTTTAGTAATCAAAGGCATCTTGATTTATGATGACAATCATAATTACGAATGTTACAATTGGTGGAACCTTAACTGACAACCTGGTTCAACCTGTTTCCTTTTTTTCAACTTGAAGTTAATCAATCTGCAAGGTTCTTATGTATTCTTGTTTCACATAATAATGCAAATGTGAAAGCACAGTATTGCATTTTTCATGTCTTGCCATCTTCATATAAGGCTTAAAAGCTTGTTTTTGTCTCTCTCATTCCTGTTCCCTCTAACAATGAAGTGTTAAAGTATTTATGTCTTTCTGGCCACATCTCATTTGAGGAATGGGGAAGTGGGAAAAGGGAAGTCAGGGCACCCCAAGCTGCCTAACAGTCGAAACTGGTTTTGGTTTACTTACATATATTATTTCCAAAATTTTTAGTGGACATTCTTACATATGTTACCTGGAAACTAAGTGGATTACCCAAACACCGCGTGATTGGAAGTGGATGTAATCTGGATTCTGCTAGATTTCGCTACCTTATGGCTGAAAAACTTGGCATTCATCCCAGCAGCTGCCATGGATGGATTCTGGGGGAACATGGCGACTCAAGTGGTAAAGAAAAAGAAAGAAAAAATTACTTATGATATTGGTTTTATCATTTTGAATTTTTCATTTTATTTCATATTTTATTTTTATGGACTTTGTATTTAAGAACAGTTGCAAAAATAGTAGTTACTTTTCTGTTATATTGCATATGGCTTTATCATTTACTCTCTCATCTATCTATCTACCTATCTATCATCTATCTTTACCCTGATCAATTAAGCATAAATCAGTTCCCTCACCTTTTTCTCCATAAGTTCTTTACTGTGTATTTCCTCAAAACAAAGGTTTTCTTTTTCATAACCACAGTACACTTACCAAAATCAGGAAATGTAACCCTGAAACAATATCATCTAATCCAGAGTCCATTATTCACATGTTACCAACTGTCTCAGTAGTGTCCTCTAAAGCTTTTTTCCTAATTCAGAATCCATTCTAGGCTCACACATTACATCTACTATATCTCCTTAGCCTCCTTCATACTGGAACAGTTCCTCAGTCTATCTCTGTTTCTCATGATCTTGACATTTTTGAAAAGTTAGGTGAGTTATTTTGTGGAATGCCCATCAATTTAGATTTGTCCGATTGTTTCTTTATCATTAGGTTGAGCTATGAACTTTTGGTGCACATACCACAGAAATGACCCTCAAGCTTTCTCATGGCATCACATCCAAAGGCATGTAATGTCAATGTGGCCAACAATTGGTGGCACTAACTGTGATAACTCAGTTAAGGTTGTATTTTGCCAGGTTACTCTGTGTGAAGTTACTACTTTTCCTGTATAATTTATGAGTAATTTATGGGAAGATGTTTTGATGCTGACTAGGAAAATGATTCCTCATCAATTTTTCTCTACTAAATTTAGCATCTATTAATGATTTGTGGTTGAATAAATTATTACCTTGATAGTTGTCAAACATGATCTACTAATTCCATCATTTATTCTATATTGGTTAGTTGCACTCTACTGTAAGACACAACTTTTTCTTCTTCCCTCTTTATTTATTCATTTGTTGATATCAGTATGGCCTCAGATTTTTACTTCATGTCCAAAATATTGTCACTATCATTTGTAATGCTCAAGTTGTCCCAAGCTTTTCAAACTGACTCTTACGTCTTTTTTTTTTTTCGTAACATTTCCCATCATTTTTTGAGCACTTTCTTGCACAATAAGTTGCACCAGTCTCATTTTGAACTTTCCCCTGCCCAGCACTAGAATCAGCTGTTTCCCTAATGAGCCCTGTTTCCTTTTAGTGAGGAATGCTCATTAGAAACCAAGATTAGGGCATAGGTGTGCTTATGCTACTGGTATATCTTTGCTTCTAGGCCCTTTGAGTAGACAGCTATTACATCCATTGTGTTTGCTGAAGGAGGAATGAATTAGGTAACAAAAGCTTATAAATAACTTGTGTCTACTCTTCTATAATGTAAAGTAAACCTTATCTCAAATGAAATTTTGTTTTTAATAAACTATTAATTTTAACTATCAATTAAATAGTAAGAAACTACGATAAAACTAAATATTTTCTTTAGGAACTTAAAGAATTGCACATAAATTAGTAATTCAAAAAGAGCAACATTAAAATCACATTACACATTTTTTAGTGCTTCGTGTTGAGACAAAAACTATTATAAATGTTTTAAATTAATATTTTTCTCATTTAAATTAATATTTATATTTTGAACAATTTTATGTAAAACTGGTTTTGAACAATTTTGATTCTGTTTCATAGATCTAAATCTATTGAACCACAATATATTGAATAAGCTCGTGGTAAAAAAAAAATAATAAAATCATGCAATATTGAAACTAGTAATTTAAAATATTTTGTTAATAATGATGATAAATAATACTTTTATTTGACTGAATTCATTTCTGCCGTATATGTAAAGGAATATTTTCTCCCAGTAAGCTCAAAGTATAAATCTTCCTTTGAATTCAGTGGGAGTTTGAAATGCAGTTTCAGTAAAGGGTTTATCTTGGTGTTATAAGAATTTGTTCTTGAAGTTATAACATAATTTATTTTTGCTTTTTTATATGATAATGCTGACTTTTTTTCTGACACATCATATCACTTTATTCAAGAATTCTTTGCCTCCAAGGACTTGTCTGAATTTTTGTCTGGTTATATTGTAATGGTCCTATGTGTCTCTCTTGATCAGATTAATTTGAGCATGGAAAGATTTTAGCAAGTCAGCTCGGTAACTTTAAGTTCGGCTCTCCCATCTTAACAAGATAATGTGACTAGCAAGTTCTTAACTTCTCTGAAGCTGTTTCCTCATCTATAAAATAAAGATAATTATGCCACCTATGTACTATATAAAAAGTACTTAGTACAATGTCAGGTGTATAGTAAAAGTTCAGTAAATGCTGGGTATAGTTTATACATTGCTAGGCCTATAGATAAGAAATGATATTACATGTTCTCTAGTTCAATACTTTAATTTGAGTGAGGAAAAAAAGGTAAAGTAGGTTAAGTAGCCATTGAAGACCTTTTAGTTAATGCCATGTCTACAACTAGAATTATGTCTTCTGATTCCTGTCTAATGTTCTATTCTGTTAGTTATGGCTGTTATTTTTCCCAAAACATCTTTTTAAAAATTTTCGTGTTGATCTATATTGTGTACGTAAAATGAAAGAGAATTAAACCATGTTCACTAGACATGATTATGCCGATTTCACAATTTTCATCAAAAATTGTGAAAATATCCAATTACCCTGACTTGTCAGAAGTTGTAGACTAAAAGGGGATCTTATTTAGCTATAAATAGCTTTTTCCTTCATATCTGTTTCAACCATACTAGATTCTACCCAACACTTTTGCTCTTATTTCCAGAGTCTACAATGTTCTCCTCCAAAGGTCTCCAAGGAACGTATAACTTAGGGTTTAAGGGCCAATTCAAAGGCCTGTTTTGTGTAGTTCTTTCTGATACGCTTCTCCCTTAAATTAAGTAGACCCTTATTTATAATTTTTACCCGACTTTCATAATTGTGCTTTATTTGGGTTTTATTCTAGGATTTTTTTCTTTACTCTAGAATAAAGGAGCATATATTAGAAAAATATGGAGGAGAAAAGTTACACATTCCTCAAACCAAAAGTTTAGCATAGTCCCCGACTAGAATCCCTGTGATTTCACACACCTAGAGAGAAGCAAAGATTTTTATTTTCTTTGTAACTATGACACAGCAATTCTGCTTTGCACTAAAATTCTTGACATTTAAAAGGTCAGACATGTTGCTATTTGAAGGCAAATGTCAGCCTTTTGGGGGACTATACTGGAATCTACTGGAGAGTCACTTATTGGAGCAGTTCCAGTTGATATTCAGTAACTTGCATCATAGGTGAAATTGAACTAAAAGAAGAAAAGATTTTTTAAAATAATGTCAGAAATATCTGCAATGCCTTTTTTTTTTTTTTGTCTTTTAAACAGTGGCTGTATGGAGTGGTGTGAATGTGGCAGGTGTTTCTCTCCAGGAATTGAATCCAGAAATGGGAACGGACAATGATAGTGAAAATTGGAAGGAAGTGCATAAGATGG
The DNA here is from genome assembly GCF_000951045.1 of Mandrillus leucophaeus. Taxonomy (NCBI): domain Eukaryota; kingdom Metazoa; phylum Chordata; class Mammalia; order Primates; family Cercopithecidae; genus Mandrillus; species Mandrillus leucophaeus. Next base: position 31,072 of record NW_012110008.1, on the reverse strand, counting down.
TGGTTGAAAGGTAAGTGAAAGGGAGCTTGATTTTAGATGATTAATTTCAACTCCACTTAAATAGAATTATAAACATTTTCCATGGCTGTCTGCTCAGATAAACTCTTAATGTCGTAATTATGCAGCTTTTGAAAGCTTTTTGAAAGCTTTTGAAACTGATAAGACTTTTACACTGGTCAAACTTGTTATGCCAGTCTCCCTAGGGAAAGTAAATATTTTCTCTAGCGAAACTATTGTAGAGGTAAGAGGAGCAAAATGT
>NW_012110008.1:28342-30578 GCF_000951045.1 Mandrillus leucophaeus | reverse complement strand
TCTGGTGCAGAGAAATGTTAATGTCTTCAAATTCATTATTCCTCAGATCGTCAAGTACAGTCCTGATTGCATCATAATTGTGGTTTCCAACCCAGGTATTATTATAACACTTTAAGTCTCTGTTCTGTTAAGTTCAGTGTTCTGGTGTTTTTGTGGTTATTGTTTTGGACTAAAATCAGTCCCAGTATTCATTTACAGAAGCAATTTACATGTCTTCTTTTATTGGCTCTAAATAGTGGTGTTTGCAAAACAAATGCCTCTGTCCCAGGCCAAATGTTCAAAATATGTGACAAGAGTTTTATGTAAAGCAATGTCATGTTTTTGCTTCATCTCGCTTGATTATAGATTCTAAAGGCTTTTACAACTTTTTTATAAAGATTATCCTGGGATGGAGAATGAAGCATTCGAATGTAGCTTCAGTTCATAAGAAACATTTTAACATATTTGACCTTTCATTTTCTGGAAAATCCCATTATACAGAATTGAAACAGATCAACTTTGAAAAGAAGTATATAAGAAAGCCATTAAACAATTCTGGTTTAAAGATAGAAATAGACTGAATTGATGGACAGATATATGCTAACACCAAATGCTCTGACTTAAAAATAGCTTTCCTTGCTAACTTAACATCTACAGGATGAACATTAAACCTTCTAACTAGAAAGAATGCACTTTTTTAGCCTTAACAGCTAAAATGTGCTCTATTTGATACTGCTTTTGTCTATAGTTTGCCACCAAAATTACTGCATGTTGGTGAGCATAGCAGGTCCATTGAGAAAACAGTAAATAAACTGGACTGATTATCTCTTACACTTCACATAGAGAAACGTTGTGAATAAGAGCTAGGGGAATCCCCACAGTGTCTTGAGTATTGAGAGTTGAGAGCCAGCGAGGACGGAGGTTATTTCCATATTTTTACTCTCTGCAAACCAAGATTGGAGTTTATTAAATGGTTCAGTCTTATATATAAAACTTCTCATAAATATATATGTGCCAGGCCGGGCACGGTGACTCACGCCTGTAATCCCAGCACTTTGGGAGGCCGAGACGGGCGGATCACGAGGTCAGGAGATCGAGACCACCTTGGCTAACACGGTGAAACCCTATCTCTACTAAAAATACAAAAAATTAGCTGGGCGTGGTGGCGGGCGCCTGTAGTCCCAGCTACTCCGGAGGCGGAGGCAGGAGAATAGCGTGAACCCGAGAGGCGGAGCTTGCAGTGAGCCGAGATCGCGCCACTGCACTCCAGCCTGGGCAACAGAGCCAGACTCCGTTTCAAAAACAAAACAAAACAAAAAATCAGGTAGATGTAGAATAGGAATGATAAGTAGCTGGCACATAGTAAGTTCTGCATCCTGTGCCTCAGGCAGGCATCACTAAATGATTATACAACTTTCTAGATATAGCTTCACAGCTGGATTTTCCAGGGAGTCACTTCCACTGAATCAAAGTTGGCAAGGAAAAGTTATCCAGTACCAAATGTCCTTGAATTATCATAGCCATTGTCGACAGAGTAGTGTGGGGGTGGAGGCTGCAGCATTAACTTTCAGCTCTTCACCTTCCTTGTGTGCACATTTTTTACTTTTTACATCTTAGCCTGCAAGTGCTGTGATCCTATCTGGATCAGCAGAAGTTTTATCTCTGTGGTTTTAAGGCTATGCCACACTGGAGCAAAGGTTCTGACATAGATGTTCTTTTATTAAATAGAAATGTTTAATACTATGTATTATCATAATTGTTTACTGAAGAATTCCTCATGCCCAGAAAAATTTATGGTAGCAAGATTTGGAAGTTTAGTAATCAAAGGCATCTTGATTTATGATGACAATCATAATTACGAATGTTACAATTGGTGGAACCTTAACTGACAACCTGGTTCAACCTGTTTCCTTTTTTTCAACTTGAAGTTAATCAATCTGCAAGGTTCTTATGTATTCTTGTTTCACATAATAATGCAAATGTGAAAGCACAGTATTGCATTTTTCATGTCTTGCCATCTTCATATAAGGCTTAAAAGCTTGTTTTTGTCTCTCTCATTCCTGTTCCCTCTAACAATGAAGTGTTAAAGTATTTATGTCTTTCTGGCCACATCTCATTTGAGGAATGGGGAAGTGGGAAAAGGGAAGTCAGGGCACCCCAAGCTGCCTAACAGTCGAAACTGGTTTTGGTTTACTTACATATATTATTTCCAAAATTTTTAGTGGACATTCTTACATATGTTACCTGGAAACTAAGT
>NW_012110008.1:27258-27720 GCF_000951045.1 Mandrillus leucophaeus | reverse complement strand
TTACTTACAAATATCTAATTTTCTCATAGTGTATGTTTGCACATTCTATGTATAAAACCTAATTCAAAACGTAAGTATTGGGGAAATGTGGACCTGTAAGTGATGAAAATTAGATTAGGGAATGAGTTCATGCCTATCAAGTTTACTACAATTCTTTCTGTTGAAACATCGGACCTTTGATTATTTTTTCCCCCTCTTTAGAGTTGAGATCTTGCTCTGTCACCCAGGCTAGAGAGTAGTACTACTGTCATAGCTCACTGAAACTTCAAACTCCTGAGCTCAAACAATCCTCCCGCCTCAGCCTCCTGTCTTTGATCATTTTTACTTACAGTTTCATGTCTTAATCTCAGTGCTTTGTTGTTGTGGCAGGGGATGTATGGCATCGAGAATGAAGTCTTCCTGAGCCTTCCGTGTATCCTCAATGCCCGAGGATTAACCAGTGTTATCAACCAGAAGCTAAAG
>NW_012110008.1:26099-27208 GCF_000951045.1 Mandrillus leucophaeus | reverse complement strand
CTTTTACACTGGTCAAACTTGTTATGCCAGTCTCCCTAGGGAAAGTAAATATTTTCTCTAGCGAAACTATTGTAGAGGTAAGAGGAGCAAAATGTGGAATTAACAAGTGAGAGGAGTCTTCAGATTGCCTCCTCGACAAATAACGTTGATTTATTTAGAAAAGTAAACTTAGACACTATTGGTTTCATAACTGGCCAAAATAAATAAACTTGCTGGCTGATTGCTAACAGTGTTTAAGTTTTAATAACAAGACTAACTGATGTCTCAATTATAGAATCATTTTGTTCAATTTTAGTAATTTTTTTTTCCAGGGATTTGATCTATATGTGGAGAAAAAGAACCACAAAAAAGTTGAAAGAGTCTTTATAATTTCAATTAACATATCCCTTTATTTTACAAGTGAGAAAACTATGGCTCACCCAGATAATGTAACTGGCCCAAAGTCTTCTAATGATTGGGTGTCAATTGCATTAAATCCTAATTTTCTGATACTCAACTAGAGTTATTCCTGCTACTTCTCAAGTACCAGGGTATTTATGGGTTTTGAGAGCTACAATTTGTGCTGAAAAAACTGCCAAGCAAAATACTGTTACCACTTTTATTAGTTAGTTGATTATAACATGTTAGGTGACAATGGCAAGTGGGACCTCACAATTGAGATATATTTTGTCCATTCACTTTTATTGTTTCCTGGTTTTATGTGTTTGGAAATATGTTTACAAATTTGTTAATCATGATTGGAAAATGTATATTTTTACCACAGTGACTTTATAAATCTTATACAATAAACTAAAGTTATCAAGCATTTATATAGTGTTTACCATGTAGTGCTTGCAGTTTGAAGCATTTTACATATATATTCACTCATTTAACACTCAAGAAGGGAACACTAAGGCAAGAAAGGGTAAATAATTTGCCCAAGATTATAGTTAGAGACAGAGCAGGTGTCAAAGTCAGGTCTGGTTTCAGGAATGATTGAGTCTTATTTCAGTGATGTCTGTTATAATTTTTTTAAGTGCCTATGAAGTCATCAAGCTAAAAGGATATACCAACTGGGCTATTGGATTAAGTGTGGCTGATCTTATTGAATCCATGTTGAAAAATCTATC
>NW_012110008.1:23708-24709 GCF_000951045.1 Mandrillus leucophaeus | reverse complement strand
GATACCCTGTGGGACATCCAGAAGGACCTAAAAGACCTGTGACTACTGGGCTCTAGGCTATAGAAATTTAAAAACTACAATGTTATTAACTCTGAGCCTTTAGTTTTCATCTGTGTACATGGATCGCAGTTTGCTTTGATCTTCAATATGTCAGTATGTGAATTTGGGCTCATAGAATCAAAGCCTATGCTTGGTTTAATGCTTGCAATATGAGCTCTTGAACAAATAAAATTAACTATTGTAGTGTACTTCCGTTTCTGGGATTCCTTCTTTAATGATTTCTGAAAGATTTCAGTCAATCTGTCAAGTCATTCTTACCACACATGGTAAATGTCCCTAAATTCCAACATCATCTACACTCCTCCCTCCGAATGACCCAAAAATGCTTTGTTGCAACATGTGTCATGGTTCGTTGTTGTTATCCTGAGAATATGATTATCATTTTAAGGTTATAACTGAAGAAGTTGTAACAGATGTCAATATATGACATTTATAAGGAAGCCCATTTTAAAAGGAAGAATGCCTAAAATGGAAATTTTGTTAGAATTAGTTCTATTTCACAGTGAAGGAAAATGAAAGTTTGGTCTGGATTATTCCGATTCTGGCTACTTGGAGATAGCATAACATGTGAATTTACAGGGAAACTTACGTAGACTTCCTTTAACGGTGTTACAAATTTACATGTTATGTAGGGGTCAATTTAAGTAGTGTTTAAAACATGGTTTTTGGTGTCATATAAACCTGGACTTGAGTGCTGGCCTTTATCATTGATTAACTGTGATCTTAATCAAGTTAACTACTTAATCACTCCTAATTCTCATTTTCGTCACCTATAAGACAGTGATGATAACAATACCTCTTCTATATGGGTTGTTTAAATGAGAAAATTATGTAAAACTCTTAGCACATAGCTTGGTCATCATGGTAGCTAACATTTAAGTAGCGCTTACTGTTCCAAGTGCTTCATAGATGTTAACTTATCTGAATCATCCCAACTGTCC
>NW_012110008.1:22447-23658 GCF_000951045.1 Mandrillus leucophaeus | reverse complement strand
AGTGCCTATGAAGTCATCAAGCTAAAAGGATATACCAACTGGGCTATTGGATTAAGTGTGGCTGATCTTATTGAATCCATGTTGAAAAATCTATCCAGGATTCATCCCGTGTCAACAATGGTAAAGGTAAGACAAACTACTACAAAATATAATAATATGATTTCTAGCATTGTATTCTACAAAAAGATTCATTTAAAGAGGCCCAGACCAGATAAAATCATAGTTCACGGTTATTTCTGTCTCTCAAGGTTTTATGTAAACTATTCTCATTTTCCAACAGAAGTCTTGGACCACAAGGGCAGAAAACTTACAGAATCTAAGACATTCAATAGATCATTGTCATTTTTTATATAATTAATATTAACTCTGGATCTTTACTTAGCACATTCTTAAAGTATTGATCATTTGAATAAGCGTAATAGAGTTTCATTTAAAGTTGGTGTACTAAACTCTAGATTGCCTTTCATATAGCACTTGGTATCTTAGCAAATACAGTTTAATTCAAAAGCTGTGGAGCAAATGCACAAAACAGGTAGAAGTTAATTGTTTTTTAAACAAAACTAAAAGTATATTAAAATATTTTGTAAGACAACTGAGTCATTTTCCACAAGTTAGTATAAGTCAAGTGTGTCAATAATTGGGTAATTACTGAGTCTTCGGGTACAAATATAGGAATTTGTTTATTCTGTCTAGTTTTGTGTATGTACAAAAGTTTGGAAATTAGAAGTTTAAAAACTTACGTTAAGGTATGTTTAATATAATTAGTTATGTAGTTAAATTGACTCTGAATAAATTGCCCACAAGAACTGGTAAAGTGTTTTGGAAATTTTGTTTGTTTGTTTGTTTGTTTTTGCAATTCTTGGGTGTTCCAAGCATCTTGCCTTTTAATGGTCTTTAACTGTTACCCAGGACCTCGTAGGTTGGCTACCACCTGAAATTTCTTCCTAACTAAAAGTCTTTAAGCAACTTAAAATGTCATAGAAAGTAATCCATTAAGAACCACAATTAAAAGCAATTTAATTTGAAGACTCATATATCAAAATTTATTAAAGTGTTTTTAAGTAGAAGAGCAGTGTTCAATAAAATACATATATAATAAAATTAAATAAGTACTTGTTACTTACAAATATCTAATTTTCTCATAGTGTATGTTTGCACATTCTATGTATAAAACCTAATTCAAAACGTAAGTATTGGGGAAATGTGGACCT
>NW_012110008.1:18398-20342 GCF_000951045.1 Mandrillus leucophaeus | reverse complement strand
GTTGTTGTTATCCTGAGAATATGATTATCATTTTAAGGTTATAACTGAAGAAGTTGTAACAGATGTCAATATATGACATTTATAAGGAAGCCCATTTTAAAAGGAAGAATGCCTAAAATGGAAATTTTGTTAGAATTAGTTCTATTTCACAGTGAAGGAAAATGAAAGTTTGGTCTGGATTATTCCGATTCTGGCTACTTGGAGATAGCATAACATGTGAATTTACAGGGAAACTTACGTAGGCTTCCTTTAAGGGTGTTACAAATTTACATGTTATGTAGGGGTCAATTTAAGTAGTGTTTAAAACATGGTTTTTGGTGTCATATAAACCTGGACTTGAGTGCTGGCCTTTATCATTGATTAACTGTGATCTTAATCAAGTTAACTACTTAATCACTCCTAATTCTCATTTTCGTCACCTATAAGACAGTGATGATAACAATACCTCTTCAATATGGGTTGTTTAAATGAGAAAATTATGTAAAACTCTTAGCACATAGCTTGGTCATCATGGTAGCTAACATTTAAGTAGCGCTTACTGTTCCAAGTGCTTCATAGATGTTAACTTATCTGAATCATCCCAACTGTCCCATAAGGTAGTGCTTCTTAACCTCAACACTATTGACCTTTGGGGCTGAATGTTTCTGTATAGTGAAGACTGAACTGCACATTGTAGGCTGTTTAGCAGCATCCCTGATCTACCCAGCCAATGCCAGTCACACACCCCTGCCCACAAGGTGTAACCAAACATGTCTGCAGACCTTGCCAAATGTCTCCTGGGAGGGGGTGACGAGAATCACCCCTGATTGAGAACCACTGATCTAAAGTGTGTATCCTTATTTTACAGATGAGGAAACTGAGACACTCAGATAATAGCAACTAAATAACAGTACCAGGATTCAACCTATGCAATTAGGTTTAAAATCCTTCCTCTTGGCCGGGCGTAGTGGCTCACGCCTGTAATCCCAGCAATTTGGGAGTCAGAGGTGGGTGGATCATGAGGTCAAGAGATCGAGACCATCCTAGCCAACATGGTGAAACCTCATCTCTACTAGAATGACTTAGCCGGGTGCGGTGGCACACACCTATAGTCCCAGCTACTCGGGAGGCTAAGGCAGGAGAATCTCTGGAACCCAGTAGGCAGAGGTTGCAGAGAGCCGAGATCGTGCCATTGCACTCCAGTCTGGCAACAGAACGAGACCCCATCTTGGGGAAAAAAAATCCTTTCTCAAGCACAGTGTACTATAATGCAGAAAAACTTGCTGTCAATTTTTTATATCTTTTTAGAATAACATTGATATTCTTTAATGCTCCAGCATATTATGTGGCTACTGTTATTTCTATATTACAGAAAGGGAGATGGCCACAGTTATTAAATTCCTTTTTCATACATTTCCAGTTAATCTGTTGGTATGATGATCATATCTAGATGTAAGGAGGAGTGTTAATTTAACATATGCTTCTAGTTCATTGTTTCAGTTTCTAGGTGAATGTTGAATTTACAATAAGCCAATAGTTTCAAACCTTGAATTTCATGGATCAGTTTAAAATTGTTTAAACTTTGTTTAAAAGGGGGACTAGACATGTGCGTAGGTTAAGAAGCATGAACAAGTTTGCCAACTTTTCATTTTGCCAGATAAGCACGTGGAGAAAAAACTACCCATTTTCTACCATCATACAAAAGACATTTGAATGCCAAAATAATGGGAAGACCACAATCTCAAATGTATCAGCTATCCTGGACCATGGGCAGAAATGCAGAACCCTTGGGATGGCAGAGCCAAGAGCTGGAAGAAGGCTGGGCTGTCAGTTTGCATGCGGCTGCCTGTACCAGCTATTGACTGTCTGCTTCCCAGTTGCTTTTTATATTAGGAGAAAATAAACTCCTATCACTGTCATTTTAAGTATCTGTCTCAGCTAACCAATTAATTCTATTTTTTTTTT
>NW_012110008.1:9095-12033 GCF_000951045.1 Mandrillus leucophaeus | reverse complement strand
ACAGAAAGGGAGATGGCCACAGTTATTAAATTCCTTTTTCATACATTTCCAGTTAATCTGTTGGTATGATGATCATATCTAGATGTAAGGAGGAGGGTTAATTTAGCATATGCTTCTAGTTCATTGTTTCAGTTTCTATGTGAATGTTGAATTTAAAATAAGCCAATAGTTTCCAACCTTGAATTTCATGGATCAGTTTAGAATTGTTTAAACTTTGTTTAAAAGGGGGAATAGACACATGCGTAGGTTAAGAAGCATGAACAAGTTTGCCAACTTTTCATTTTGCCAAATATACACGTGGAGAAAAAACTACCCATTTTCTACCATCATAAAAAAGAAAAGACATTTGAACGCCAGAATAATGGGAAGACCACAATCTCAAATATATCAGCTATCCTGGACCATGGACAGAAATGCAGAACCCTTGGGATGGCAGAGCCAAGAGCTGGAAGAAGGCTGGGCTGTCAGTTTGCATGCAGCTGCCTGTACCAGCTATTGACTGTCTGCTTCCCAGTTGCTTTTTATATTAGGAGAAAATAAACTCCTATCACTGTCATTTTAAGTATCTGTCTCAGCTAACCAATTAATTCTATTTTTTTTTTGAGACGGAGTCTCGCTCTGTCTCCCAGGCTGGAGTGCAGTGGCCGGATCTCAGCTCACTGCACGCTCCGCCTCCCGGGTTCACGCCATTCTCCTGCCTCAGCCTCCCGAGTAGCTGGGACTACAGGCGCCCGCCACCACGCCCGGCTAGTTTTTTTTGTATTTTTAGTAGAGACGGGGTTTCACCGTGTTAGCCAGATGGTCTCGATCTCCTGACCTCGTGATCCGCCCATCTCGGCCTCCCAAAGTGCTGGGATTACAGGCTTGAGCCACCGCGCCCGGCCAACCAATTAATTCTAAATGATATAGTCTCCAACTATATGGCACAGTACCTGTTAGATAACTTTTTATCTAACTGAGGACATAGACTTGAATGATAAATAACAAAATAAGATGCTATAGAAACAGGAAAAAAAAAGACTTGAATCCTCACACATTCAGTTGGAGCACTTTTGTTATTTTCTTATCGTCTGGGGCAACATGAAAAATGGAATTAATAACATTCCTTAGGAATAGAGCAGACTAGGAGTTAATAACATTCCTTAGGAATAGCAGACTGACTAGTCAATACATGGATACAGATATTCCTTGGGTCAATATCCAAAATGCAAAAACGATGTACTGAATGAGACAGACATTGATAGTTCATCCATAAAGGTACTTTGATCTCATATGATTTTACAACTGGAAGTGACTTTTGTCCAAGCTATTTTACAGAAGAGAAACCGATACCCAAGTACTTTTGTGGACCTATTGCTGAGTATTCCAGCAAAGTGGCTAAAACAAAGAAAGGTGGAATTTCTTGGTACAACTAGCTGAAAAGCTTAAGAATGGAACTCACATTAACCAACACCGTATTCAAGGGTAAAAAATCGATGTAGTCAGAAGTATGCAGTTTTCTTCCAACTCTTTAACTTTTTTCCTCTGTACATTTATTTAATTCTAGGTTCTATACAGTAGCAAATTGTCTATAGCAACTCCCAAATTGTATCTTCTCTTGTTCAGACCTAATAGAAAACTGTCCTCTTCTTTCCTAGAAACTCCAGAAAACACCTCACTGCATCTTACTGGCTCTGACTGAATAAGATGTACATCATTGAACCTATCTCAATGGCCTGAGCAATGCACTGCTGTCATTGATAGATGACTTTGTTTTTTCTGGAGTCAAAGCCCATGAATTGAGAGTAGTGGAAGGCATGAATCCCAGAAAAAATTAAAGTCATTTCCAGACATTGGAGGGGAAATAGAACTGGGTGATTTTAAAAAATAGATAGATAGATAGATAGATAGATAGATAGATAGATAGATAGATAGATAGATAGATAGATAGAGGGTGATTTTTAAAGATAGATGGATAGATAGATAGATAGATAGATAGATAGATAGATAGATAGATGGATGGATGTCATCTCTCAAGGCTAGGTGGAACTCGAATTCTCAAATCCTGACACCAAATCAGCAGTCCTTTCCATGACCTGTTTTGCTGCCTGGCATCAGTGTCTTCCAACAGCAATATAACAAATGCTTCCAGTTATATCTGGGTTCTGACACAGTGAAGTGCTTTTAGGTGTAATGCGGGCCTTTCAAGGGAAAATCTCTATCTTTTCCATTCTACTATCTGGCTCAACCTGATTCCTGTTATTATTGGAGCTCCCACATAGAAATACTAGTCATTGCATTAGAAAACAGAGAGATGAATAGAAAGCAGGAATTCTTATCCCATTTTGGAACAAAGAGTTCTATATGAGGAAAATTAAGCAGACAATTATTAGAGGAAGCCGTAACACATTAAATTAACCAACAAACAAATGCTTATTGAGTATCTGTTTGGTATAAGTAACTCTTCTAGTTGTTATGGTGGGAAGATAGCGAACATAGTCCAGGTCTTCACAGCAACAAAACATATTAATGTCACTATAATTTGGATATTCATCTCCACCCAAATCTAATGCTGAAATATAATCTCCAATGTTAGAGGTGGGGTCTGCTGGGAGGTGATCACATCACAGGGTCAGATCCCTTATGAATAGCTTGGGCCATCCCCTTGGTGATAAGTGAGCTTTTGCTCTGAGTTCACATAAGATTTGGCCATTTAAAAGTATGTGACACCTCCCCCTGCCACTCTCTGTCTTGCTCCTTCTCTGGCCATGTGACATGTCTCCTTCCACATTGCCTTCCACCATGATTGTAAGCTTCCTGAGGCCTCCCCAGAAGCTGAGCAGATGCCAACACCATGCTTCCTGTAAAGCCTGCAGAACTGTGAGCCAATTAAACCTCTTTTCTTTGTACATTACCCAGTCTCAGGTATTTCTTTATAGCAATGCAAGAATGGCCTACT
>NW_012110008.1:5010-7955 GCF_000951045.1 Mandrillus leucophaeus | reverse complement strand
AGCTCACTGCAACCTCTGTCTCCCAGGTTCAAGCGATTCTCCTGTCTCAGCCTCCTGAGTAGCTGTGATTACAAGCTGCGCCAACATACCCAGCTAATTTCTGTATTTTTAGTAGAGATGAGGTTTCACCATGTTGGCCTGGCTCGTCTCAAACTCCTGGTCTCAAGTGATCTGCCCACTTCGGCCTCCCAAAGTGCTGGGATTATAGGCATGAGCCAATGCACCTGGCCTCAGCCTTGATTTTTTAAATGTCACATAAAAAAAATCAGAGAGATAAATAGACATTCATTGAAAATGAAGCAAATTGCTATTAAATATGTAAAAGATTCTTAAATGTGAAAAATCCTTGACTCCATTTATAAGAAGTGAAAATGAAAAGGATATACTGATATACTACTTTTCACCAAAGAGAATAGGAAAAATATATATATGTTTGATAACACATTCTATTCTTTGTGGAGTAATAAAACTCATATATTTCTGGAAAGAGCATAAACTAGTCCAACCTTTATGGATGGGAATTTTGCAACATCTATCAAAATGAAAAGGTTCGTGCCTTTTGACTCAGAAATTCCATTTTTGAGAATTAATCCTACTAGTAGCACAAGAACAACTTGATGTATGTTCTACTTTAGTCAGACCACATTGCTTATAACAGCAAAAGACAGTAAACAATGGAAATGTCTATCCATAGAAGACTGTTAAAAAAAAGTATACTTATTCATTTAATTGCATGCTACTCCACTGTATAAAAGAATGAGCATGCTCTCTCTACATATCATTACAGAAAGATGTATTGGCCCATGAAAAGAGTAGCATGCAGAAAAATGGAGGGAGAAAAATAATATACTTCATATTTTATTGTATAAACAATAAGAAACTATAAGACAGAAAAATGTCTGTAGACTTTTTTAGAGTTAAGGGGGTGGTGGTTGGTGGGAGGAAGCATGGTAAAACCTAAGCAGATGCAAGAGAACATTTTAGGATATACTTTTTATAATTTATGGCTTTTGGGTCCACTGAACAAATTGTTCATTAAACATTTTATAAAAGCGATAAGATTATTCAGAGATGACTATGGTGTGGGGTTAAAGCAACTTTCTAATAAATGTAGAAAAGCCTAAGGTGTAGAAGGGTTTCATAATATAGAAATTTTTTCTCCCACAATAAAGTAAACAATCAGAAGATGATGAAAACTCACTTCCCAGACTGTCTTTTGTTTGTTCTATTGACATTGTATTTGGCAACTCGCATCCCAAAACACTCATGGTTGCTGGGCACACCCTCATAGCAGTGAGAAACTCAATGGCCACCTGGAAATTGTGACTCCCACCTGACACTAGACAGCCGGTGCTTTCATGTCATGCTGAAAACTTAATGGTCATTTCTAATCAGTTACGTAATTCTTAGAACAATGCACAGGATATTTTTAACAGTGACAAAAATAACACATATAGATTACCCAAGGGCTTTGCAAGGAGACATTGCCAGCTGCTTACTTAAAATTTAAAAATTTATTACACTTTGTTTCCATCCCTAATATTAGTATGTGATGGGATTGGAGAGAAGATTGCTAGCACAGTGCTTGATGCAAGCAGTCTTTTAATAAATTATACATTAACAGAACATATTTTGAGATTAAAAAGCCAACGTTAAACCTAAGTGTTATATTTAGGTAATATCCATATAGATATATAAGAAGACTTTTTTACTGTACGTCAATTTTGACTATGTTGTAAGCTCAATAGCGTATTTATGGTTCCAAGGTGGCTGAATAGGAACAGCTCCGGTCTGCAGCTCCCAGGGGGATCTACGCAGAAGACGGGTGATTTCTGCATTTCCAACTGAAGTACCTGGTTCATCTCACTGGGACTGGTTGGACAGTGGGTGCAGCCCATGAAGGGCGAGCCAAAGCAGGGCGGGGCATCATCTTTCCCGGGAAGTGCAAGGGGTTGGGGGATTTCCCTTTCCTAGCCTAGGGAAGCCATGACAGACTGTACCAGGAAAATTTGGACACTGCCACCTAAACACTGCACTTTTCCTATGGTCTTAGCAAATGGCACACCAGGAGATTATATCCTACACCTGGCTCAGCAGATCCTACGCCCACCGAGCCTTGCTCACAGCTAGTCCAAGATCTAACTGCAAGGCAGCAAGCCTGGCAGGGGGGAGGGGAGTGTCCGCCATTGCTGAGGCTTGAGTAGGTAAACAAAGTTGCCAGGAAGCTTGAATTGGGTGGAGCCCACTGCAGCTCAGGGAGGCCTGCCTGCCTCTGTAGACTCCACCTCTGGGGGCAGGGCATAGTTGAAAAAAGGCAGCAGAAACTTTTGCAGACTTAAATGTCCCTGTCTGACAGCTCTGAAGAGAGCAGTGGTTCTCCCAGCATGGTGTTTGAGCTCTCAGAATGGACAGACTGCCTCCTGAAGTGGATCCCTGACCCCCCTGTAGCCTAACTTGGAGACACCTCCCAGTGGGGGTGAACTGACACCTCATACAGCCAGGTGTTCCTCTGAAATGAAGTTTCCAGAGGAAGGATCAGGCAGTAATATTTGCTGCCCTGCAATATTTGCTTTTCTGCATCCTCTGCTGTTGATACTCAGGCAAACAGGGTCTGGAGTGGACCTCCAGCAAACTCCAACAGACCTGCAGCTGAGGGACCTGACTGTTAGAAGGAAAATGAACAAACAGAAAGGACATCCACACCAAAATCCCATCTGTAGGTCAGCATCATCAAACACCAAAGGTAGACAAAACCACAAAGATGGGGAGAAACTAGAGCAGAAAAGCTGAAAATTCTAAAAACCAAGGCACCCCTTCTCCTCCAAAGGACCACAGCTCCTCACCAGCAACAGAACAAAGCTGGTCGGAGAATGATTTTGACAAGTTGACAGAAGCAGGCTTCAGAAAGTCAGTAATAACAAACTTCTCCAAGCTAAAGGAGGATG
>NW_012110008.1:1414-3368 GCF_000951045.1 Mandrillus leucophaeus | reverse complement strand
CATAGCTCTTTTTCTCCAAATCCATGTGATCAGAGTGTCAGATTCTTTACTTTAAAATGTAATAAGTAAGGATATAAATGAAATAATATGTAGAAAATGTCTTAATAAGTTGTCAAGCCCTACACACATACATTATTATTATAAAAACAGTATAGTAGTAAAATCCCAAGTGCCTAGGGTTTCTGAAAAGTCAGTCTTTGTGAACTGAGAGACATTTCATGGAGACAATTTAGAAGACAGGATTTAAGTGGAAATGATTTTAAATAACCCAAATGCACAACTAGAAAAAAACTGTAATATACACACCTCATACCCTAAACCAGGACAAATCTAAATAGATCAAGGATTTACATGCAGAAAAAAAAACTGTATAAATTCTAAAAGAAAATATGGTACATTTTTGTTATTACCTTGAGGTTAGGAGGACCCTTTGGCTCCATATCTAGAGCCATTAAAGAAAGGATTGGTTTAATTTAACCACTGAAAAAGAGAACTTCTTACCCTAAAACATAACACAAGCAAAGTCAAAGGACGACAACAAATTGGAGAAAAAGACATCAACTCATATTTCAGGCTAAGGATGAACCTCCATATTGTATAAAGAATCCTTAGGCTTTTAAAATTTATCATTTTTATTATTTAATCTGGAGAGAGTTTCACTTTGCCACCCAGGCGGGAGTGCAGTGCCTTGATCATAACCCACTGAAGCCTCAACTTCAGGGCTCAAGTGATTCTCCCACCTCAACCTCCCAAGTTGCTGGGACCACAGGTGTGTGTCACTATGCCCAGCTAATTTTACTTGTGTAGAGATAAGGTCTTGCTATGTTGCCCAGGCTGGTCTCAAACTCCTGGGTTCAAGCCATCCTCCCTCCTGGGCCTCCAAAAGTGCTGGGATTATAGGCATGAGCCACTGTGCCTGGCCTTGATTTATTTATTTTTTATTTATTTATTTGAGACACAGTCTCACTCTGTCACCCAGGATAGAGTGTCATGAATGTTACAATCTCAGCTCACTGCAACCTCTGTCTCCCAGGTTCAAGCGATTCTCCTGTCTCAGCCTCCTGAGTAGCTGTGATTACAAGCTGCGCCAACATACCCAGCTAATTTCTGTATTTTTAGTAGAGATGAGGTTTCACCATGTTGGCCTGGCTCGTCTCAAACTCCTGGTCTCAAGTGATCTGCCCACTTCGGCCTCCCAAAGTGCTGGGATTATAGGCATGAGCCAATGCACCTGGCCTCAGCCTTGATTTTTTAAATGTCACATAAAAAAAATCAGAGAGATAAATAGACATTCATTGAAAATGAAGCAAATTGCTATTAAATATGTAAAAGATTCTTAAATGTGAAAAATCCTTGACTCCATTTATAAGAAGTGAAAATGAAAAGGATATACTGATATACTACTTTTCACCAAAGAGAATAGGAAAAATATATATATGTTTGATAACACATTCTATTCTTTGTGGAGTAATAAAACTCATATATTTCTGGAAAGAGCATAAACTAGTCCAACCTTTATGGATGGGAATTTTGCAACATCTATCAAAATGAAAAGGTTCGTGCCTTTTGACTCAGAAATTCCATTTTTGAGAATTAATCCTACTAGTAGCACAAGAACAACTTGATGTATGTTCTACTTTAGTCAGACCACATTGCTTATAACAGCAAAAGACAGTAAACAATGGAAATGTCTATCCATAGAAGACTGTTAAAAAAAAAAGTATACTTATTCATTTAATTGCATGCTACTCCACTGTATAAAAGAATGAGCATGCTGTCTCTACATATCATTACAGAAAGATGTATTGGCCCATGAAAAGAGTAGCATGCAGAAAAATGGAGGGAGAAAAATAATATACTTCATATTTTATTGTATAAACAATAAGAAACTATAAGACAGAAAAATGTCTGTAGACTTTTTTAGAGTTAAGGGGGTGGTGGTTGGTGGGAGGAA
>NW_012110008.1:900-1364 GCF_000951045.1 Mandrillus leucophaeus | reverse complement strand
TTTTTGCAATCTACCCATCTGACAAAGGGCTAATATCCAGAATCTACAAAGAACTCAAACAAATTTACAGGAATAAAACGGACAACTCCATCAAAAAGTGGGCAAAGGATATGAACAGACACTTCTCAAAAGAAGACAACTATGCAGCCAACACACTGCTCAGAGAAATGCAAATCAAAACCACAGTGAGATACCATCTCACACCAGTTAGAATGACGATCATTAAAAAAATTAGGAAACAACAGGTGCTGGCGAGGAGGTGGAGAAATAGTAATGCCCTTACACTGTCGGTGGGACTGTAAACTAGTTCAACCATTGTAGAAGACAGCGTGACGATTCCTCAGGGATCTAGAAGTAGAAATACCATTCGACCCAGCCATCCCATTACAGGGTATATACTCAAAGGATTATAAATCATGCTACTATAAAGACACAGGCATACATACATATGTTTATTGCGGCAC
>NW_012110008.1:0-850 GCF_000951045.1 Mandrillus leucophaeus | reverse complement strand
AGAGATTTTGTCACCACCAGGCCTGCCTTACAAGAGCTCCTGAAGGAAGCACTAAACATGCAGAGGAACAACAGGTACCAGCCATTGCAAAAACTTGTCAAAATGTAAAGTCCATTGATGCTAGAAAGAAACTGCATCAACTAGCGAGCAAAATACCAGCTAATATCATGACAGGATCAAGTTCACACATAACAATATTAACATTAAATGTAAATGGGCTAAATGCCCTAATTAAAAGACACAGACCGGCAAATTGGATAAAGAGTCAAATTGGATAAAGAGTCAAGACCCATCAGTGTGCTGTACTCAGGAGACCCATCTCATGTGCAGAGACACACATAGACTCAAAGGGATGGAGGAAGATCTACCAAGCAAATGGAAATTTAAAAAAAAAAAAAAAAAAGCAGTGGTTGCAATCCTAGTCTCTGATAAAACAGACTTTAAACCAACAAAGATCAAAAGAGACAAAGAAGGCCATTACATAATGGTAAAGGGATCAATTCAACAAGAAGAGCTAACTATCCTAAATATATATGCACCCAATACAGGAGCACCCAGATTCATAAAGCAAGTCCTTAGAGACCTAAAAAGAGACTTAGACTCCCACACAATAATAATGGGAGACTTTAACACCCACTGTCAATATTAGACAGATCAACAAGACAGAAGGTGAACAAGGATATCCAGGACTTGAACTCAGCTCAGCACCAAGTGGACCTAATAGGCATCTACAGAACTCTCCACCCCAAATCAAGAGAATATACATTCTTCTCAGCACCACATCACACTTATTCCAAAATTGACCACATAGTGGAAATAAAACACTCCTCAGCAAATGTAAAAGAATGGA